>NC_138775.1:80406841-80409341 GCF_965119305.1 Pelophylax lessonae | reverse complement strand
CTGATTGGATATAGCCGCTGATTGAGGAAACACATTTTCAACATATCCCTTTAACCAAAGTCAATCAAATGGGAGGGCATGGGTTTTTTTTTTTTTTTTTTTTTAACAAAAGTGAAGTTAAACTTCAACCCTTTAGGCCCCTTTCAGACATACGGGACCGTTCATTTCATCTGTTCAGTCACGTCAAAATGGATGAAGTATCATCAATTTTTCGTCCAGTTTTTTTTTTAACGGAAGAAAAATAGAGCTTTCATCCGTTCAAAAAAAGGGATATTGACAGAAGCGGATGAAAAATGATGTAAACTGATGATCTGATAATCATTCGTTGTCGTCCGTTTTTCCATAGGAATGCATTGATGTCCTTTTTTCATCCGTCAACGGGTGGATGAAAAACGGACAAACGATCCGTATGTGTGAAAGGGGCCTAAAGCTGGTCACATGCACAGCAATTTCACAATGATCAAACTTTCGTTTCCATTTTATGTTGAAATCGCATAGCAATCTTAAGAGTTCATTCAGACTAGCGCGACTTGGTCGCCTGAGAAGTCGCGGTCGGTCGCTCGCCATTGAATAATACAGGACCCGTTCTAATAGCAGCGACACAAGTCGCTCCAACTTAGAAAAAGGGTCCTGTACTACTTTGGGGCGACCTGGAGGCGACTTGCATTGACTTCAATTATATGTAGTCTGTGCAAGTCGCGCCGAAGTCGCGGTGAACGCTGTGCACCGCAACTTCACAGGTCGCCCCACAAAGTCGTGTCGCGCCAGTCTGAATGGGCTGTAAGACTGAAAATAATAAAGACTAAAAGTGGTTTAGTTTAAGATGGTATCAAAACTGTTTTGATCAAATGTGATGGAAAAATTGCTTTGGATTTAATTTCATTGTGATCTTTCTGTAAACTAACGCTGAAATCAAGAAATAAAATGACAACTAAGACAAGAAATCAAATTCTGATGGACAAATGAGCTAACATTAACGTGCATGACTGCGAGGGAGATTGCTTAGAATAGATTGTGGGGAAAGTTGACACAAGCATGGCTAGCTTGAGACTGATCCTGACACTTGGGCCCGGTTCACCTTCTCGCTCGCACATTCATGTTTGTGTTCCTCCTTGTGATTTTTTTTTTTTTTTGAGAGATTAACACCTATTTTTACGTGTCGCGCATAGGGTAGCCCAATTGTTTTTATAGGCTACCCTATGCGCATTTGTCGTGGCAAAGAAGCTGGAGGACCAAATGTTGTTGGCCTTGAGCCAAGTGCCTTATTTTTACACCGTGGTGTGACAGTTAAGGCAAAATCGCATCGCATCGCGTTGCATTAGGGGTGTATAGGGAATAAATTGCACCCAAATGTGCTAGTGCATTTTTGCAGCGATTTTAATGTGATTTGGATTTGCGAAGATTGCGCCCGCCGCCTGCTATTCCAAATTGCGAAGTGTGAACAGGGCATTAGCCCTAATAGCTGTCTCACAGGGGATACATTAAGTTTTTATCAGTTTTTAAGGCCCCTTTCACACTATTGCAACGCAATTTTGCCGCGATTTCGCGGCGCGATTTTTGCCGCGATTTTGAAAGCATGGGCAAGGCTATATGCCTCAAAATGCATTAAAATCGTGGCAAGGTAGTGCAGGAACTACTTTGAAGTCGGTGCGACTTCAAAACGCACTGATATGAATGGGGCTCATTGAAAATAATGGAAAACGACTTGTCATGCGATTTTGCGGTCCAAAATCGCGGGACAAGTCGCACTAGTGTGAATGGGGCCTAAGTTAACCACTTGCTTCCCAAGACAATTCTGACACTTCTCTCCTACATGTAAAAATCATAACTTTTTTTGCTAGATTACTCAGAACCCCAAATCATTAGATCTGTCTTTTAGCAGAGACCTTAGGAAATAAAATGGTTTTGTTAGAACTTATGTTGCACGATATTTTGTGCAGCAACTTTTCAAACGCGTTTTTGTTTGGGGAAAAAAAAAGTAATGAATTTAAAAAAAAAAATAGTTGGCCCCGATTTTTTTTTTTTTTGCATAATGTGAAAGCTGATCTTACACTTAGTAAAAAAATACCTAACGTCACACTTTAAAATTGCACACGCTTGTGAAATGGCACCAAACTTCGGTACCAAAAAATCTCCATAGGCGACGCTTTAAAAGTTTTAGCCCCCGTTCACACTAAGGCAACCTGTGAGGCGACCTGGTCGCCTCACAGGTCGCCGTAGGTCGCCTTCCATAGGGAAGCTGCGGACCCGTTCTAATAGGAGCGACACAAGTCGCTCCGACTTAGAAAAAGGGTCCGGAGCTTCTTTGGGGCGACCCGAAGGCGACCGACATAGACTTCAATGTTATGAAGTCCGTGCAGGCCGCTCCGAGGTCGCGGTGCGCTGCCCCAAGTCGGATCGCCCCTATGTGAACGGGGCCTTACAGGTTACAGTTAGAGGGGGTTTTCGAATATAATTACAGTATTCCTCTTGCTCTGTTCCTGGCGAATACCTCGCGTGT
>NC_138775.1:80254341-80401841 GCF_965119305.1 Pelophylax lessonae | reverse complement strand
TTACTCCCGGCCACCACAAGAGGGTGCCAGTTGCCCAGCCTCTCTCATCTCACAGAAGAAGGCCGAAAAGCCGGGGCCTCAACTTTTGGACGGCGCAGAAGTCCGTGCACTCGGGGAAGGAGAAGGGGGCGCAAAAGGGACAGGACACCTCCTGCAGGGCACCCCAGGCGCCAGGTCGCTAATTCTAGTCGCAAATGCGACCTGGCGCCCAGGGATTGTCGAGCCCTGTGTTAATATAATTTCCAGAGACCATATTCCATTGTGAGTTGGGCACTAGCTGAAATGTATGTCTCTGGTATCGTGGGATATCAATATATTATTAAGGCACATTGATACACTCTTTCATGGATTATAAATGGCGAGCTGGAGTTTGGCTATCAATTTGTTAGTGTTTTTAATCTGCTAATACAGAATTAAAACACTAATCTGCCTTGTGTCCTGTGCTCATTCCTCCAAAGTTCTCACTTGGGGTCCATGCACACTGGCTTAAAAAAAGCCAGTGCTCTTGGCAAAAAAATTAAAATCTAATTTTAAGTTTTTTTTTTTTTTTTTTGTACTAGCATTTAGGGGCTTTTTTTTGCCAGAAAACTGCTCTCAAAAATGCAAAACGGAAGGGTTTTTTTTTTTCTGCCTCTAAACGACCTAATTTGCATGGACACATAGGATAATATTAGTTGCTTCTACAGGCAGAATGCTAAACTCCTCCTAGAAGCAGCATTTTTTTTTAAGCCAGCGTGCATGGACCCTAAGGCTCGGTTCACACTGGGGCAGCTTCAAAGTCGCCCAACTCTGAAGTCGCCCCGTGCAGCGCGACTTCAGCGTGGCTTGCAAACAACTTCTCTCATAGAAGTCAATGGAAGTCGCCCCCAAAGTAGTGCAGAAACCTTTTTCTATGTCGGAGCGACTTGAGCCCACAACCGCAAAGGGCTACTGTACTTGTCGTTTTCCATTCACAGGGTGCTTTGAATCAGTGTTAATTTTGGCAGCAAATTTCAATTTAGTTTTAGTCTTAATCTTAGGACTAAAATGGCATTTTCGTTTTAGACCCATTTTAGTCTTCTGCAAGTGTTTTAGTCGTATTGAGTCTACTAAAACTCCAGTACATTTTAGTTGACAAAAACGTCCTACATTTTAGTTGACTAAAACGTCCTACATTTTAGTTGACTAAAACGTCCTACATTTTAGTTGACTAAAACGTCCTACATTTTAGTCGACTAAAACGTCCTACATTTTAGTCGACTAAAACGTCCTACATTTTAGTCGACTAAAACGTCCTACATTTTAGTCGACTAAAACGTCCTACATTTTAGTCGACTAAAACGTCCTACATTTTAGTCGACTAAAACGTCCTACATTTTAGTCGACTAAAACGTCCTACATTTTAGTCGACTAAAACGTCCTACATTTTAGTCGACTAAAACGTCCTACATTTTAGTCATCTATAATCAAATGGGTGTAGTTCAATTGTAATATGTAATGCATTATTTAAGCATTTCTCTACAATTTCCAAACTCATTATATACTACTGCTGGTCCTGGAGTGAAACATCAAATATGTTATTATTTATGGTATTAAGCTTTGAGCATGCACCAGTGTTAAGTTTGGCAGCAAATTTCGATTTAGTTTTAGTTAGTCTTTTGACTAAAATGCCATTTTAGTTTTAGTTGTATTTTAGTCATCTGAATTGTTTTAGTCGTATTTTAGTCGACTAAAACTGTGTTAATTTAGTCGACGAAAACGTTTTAGTCGATGAAATTAACACTGCTTTGAATGAGTGGTGTGGCCATAATATGTTATGAAAGGTGAACTTATCCTTTACCTCCATAAAAGCCTACATGTACATGCACATACAGGCTTTTAGCAGAGTTTAGGAGCTGCTGCATTTTAGGTGAGATAAAAACCTCCCTCTCCTGAACACGGAACAATCGCATTTAGGATGTGAATGTTTTTAATGCCAGCAACGCATTTTGCGCTATGCCGCATTGTGCGTTTTCCCGTAGCTGCGGTCAGAGTAGGCTATTGAGGATTAAGCATAAGGTTGGTCATGTGTAGTTTTGGCAATACTTACTTTGATAGATATTTTGGTTACCATTTTTTCTCTTTTTTCAGTTTAGTTTGTTAGTTTGATTGGCTGTGTTTTAACAATAGATTGTTCTGCTTGTCGTCATCTTTGCTTCCTGTTAAATACATCAGTAGCCTGTATGCATTTGTGGTAAAGAAGAGCTATGCAATAAGGGATGTATTTGGAAATTGCACATGTATAGTGGTGTTGGTACAAACATACGTTCTAGAAAAACATAAAATATATGCCATCAAGTTTTGTCATCAATTTTGTTTGGATCAAAAGGCTTTTAAACAACTAAATGCATTCCAGGTGCAGCAAAACAAAAAGCATTCAAACTAAAACTTCAAGTGGTTGTAAAGGCATGACGGTAAAAAACCTTCTGCAGGCAGCTTTCCCCTCAGACCCCTCCTTCTCTCACGGCTCTCTCCCTCCTCATTGGCTTGGATACAGCAGTCAGGGCCATTGTCTCAGAGCGCTGGCGGGGGACCCAGGAAGAGGAGGATTGGGGCTACTCTGTGCAAAAACATATTTATTATGTTAATAAAAAAAGAGGTTTGTGCCTTTTTTTTTTTTACAATTGCTTTAAGTTGGATTGTATAGCTGGCCATACACATAAGCGAGGTTGATGGAGAAATTCGCCCCTGCCGGGACATTGTACATTGACAGCTGCACTTAGTGCTGTCAGAATACACAGATAAGTGGCTGCAGCTGATTGACAAAAGTTTTCTAAGGCCCCTTTCACACAGGCGGACCGTTCAGATCCGCCTGTCCGTTTTTTTGGCGGATCTGAACGGTCCCCCCATGCATTCCTATGGGGCATTGGATGTCAGCGGAGACATGTCCGCTGGCATCCGATCCGACCCGTCAAATCTGGACAGATGGAAACCCTATTTCTCTGTCGCTCATTGACAGACGCAGGACTGATATCTTGATATCTGTAGGGTTATACTGCCCCCTACAGGAGTAGGACACTAGGCAGGAAAAAAGTTCTGGCCACACCTATGGGCAGTCCCAGGGGGTATATCCTCTCTCTCCCTGCTATAGGATGTCAGTTTTTTTTCTGCCTAGTCAGGAGTAAGAACCTAAGTTCCTTGCTGGGATCTCTGGACCCGGCTAGCTTTTTTAGATAAATCTTTTTTTTTTTTTTTTTTAGTTAGCGCTTTTCTCCAGTTGTTCCTATGAGATCTTCAAGCAATTATGCCGGATCTGGGCGACGGGCTGGATGTTGAGATCCAGTGGTCACCCCAGCCGGCCTACGAGTGCGTGCAGACCCAGCTCCGTGCTGGGTCGGCCGTGACATAGTCCCGCTGGACGGGGACTGGCCCGCGGGTTAAACGTCCCGCCGAGTCGCATACGACCGGTCAACGGCCGAGTCGCAGCGTCTCCTTTGGCCGACACCCCTCCCCCCCCCCACTGGGCGGTGAGGGGTTTTGTCTGGAGTGGCGCCCGCTCTGTTCCGATATGGTGAGTAAATGCTTCCCCCCTGCTCCTCATGGCTGACTCTGGGGTGGACCCGGGCCCCTCCCTGGGACGGTCGGACCCACACTAATCTGGGTTCCCCTCTGTTCCCCTGTGCACCTTCCCCCTGTGGTGTCCCTCTCCCCCCTCCCTTCCCCCCTATTTTCCATCCGTCCAGCGGATCGGATTGGATGGGATCGGATGAGAATGGACCGACGGTCCTTTTCCATCCGATTTTCCCCATAGAGATGCATGAGGAACTGACAGCTGTGTCTCCACACACAGCACGGAGACACAGCTGTCATCCTCCTGCTCAGCAGGGGATCGGCGGATCGATCCCCCGCTGAAAAAAATGGACTCCGTCTGACGGACTGAGTGTGTGAAAGGGGCCTAACTTGACAAAAGTTTTCTAAAGCTGGATACACACTATACAACTTTTGTTAGTAGATTTTCTTTAGATTTACCTTCAGCTATGTAGTGCAAGACCCTGCTTGTTTGCATACAATTACAAAGTGTTTAGGTTTGACCTCATATTATATGGTTTTGGTAAGTCTAAAGGAAAAAATCTAAAGAAAATTGTGTAGTGTGTATGCAACTTTACTTGTCCATTCGACAGAAGTCAGTCAAATGACTGACTTCTTTGGAACAGGGACAGCCACAGAGTGACCGAAATTTGACCAGTTCCCATTGAACCAGCCAAATTTTAAATCCATCTATAGCTGGCTTAAGTATACTCATACATTGTGTGGAGTGTTAGTGTTTTATAAACTATAATTGGAATGTTACTGATTGAAGGTTGGCTTGGCTAAATAAATCATTGACAGACGCTGAAAAATATTTCTCAGTACTTCCTTTATCAATGTTAGTAACGACAAAATAATTTTACTGTGGGCTGAAAAACTTTTCCTGTGCCATGCAGTTGTATTAAGTTTAAAAATGAGGCAATTCCTGCGTCCTGGAGAGATTTAACAACTTGCCGACCAGCTGCCGCAGATATACGGTGGAAGGTCGGCAGGTACTCGTACGTCACTTCGCATGAGCGATCGTGGGGGCGCGCGCCTATACGCCAGCGGGGAGGCTGATCTGGCGGCTGTGAGTGCCGCCGGGCACCTGCGATCGTTCCCTGTGGAGACAGAATGGCGATCTGCTGTTGTAAACAATCAATACGGGGCTCCTGTGGTCCTCTTATTTAGGAACACAGTGTTAATTCCGTAAGCCCCCCCCCCCCAGTTGGAAAACACCATCTAGACATACTTTTAACCCTTTGATCGCCCCTGGTGTTAACCCCCTCCCTGCCAGTGTCAGTACAGTAACAGTGCATATTTTTAGCACTAATTACTGTAGTAATGTCACTGGTCTCCCCCCCCCCCCCCCCCCCCAAGTGTCAAAAATGTCAGGTGTCCGATCTTTTCGACGCAATGTTGCAGTCCCGCTAAAGATCGCTGCAATAACTAGTAAAAAATAAGAATTAAAATGACTTAAATCTTTCCCCTAGTTTGTAGATGTGATAACTTTTGCGCAAACCAATCAAATACGCTTATTGGGATTTTTTTTAACTAAAAATATGTAGCAGAATACAAATTCGCCTAAAATGATGAAAAAATTTGATTTTTTACTTTTTTTATTGGGAATGTTGTATAGCAGAAAGTGATATTGCTTTTTATATTTTGTTTCAGAATTGTTGCTCATTTTTTTGTTTTATAGTGCAAAAAATAAAAATCGCACAGGTGATCAAATACCACCAAAAGAAAGCTCTGTTTGTGAAGAAAAAAGGACATCCATTTTATTTGGGTACATCGTCGCATGACCGCGCAATTGCCAGTTAAACTAATGCAGTGCCGAATCGCAAAAAATGGCCTGGTCATTATGGGGGTAAAATCTTCCGGTCCAGAAGTGCTTAAACAAAGCAAGTCGTTTTTGTTCAATGCAAGACCATTCAGCCCTAAATGATCAATATATCAAGCCAAATTCATTAGGAGAGAAAACTGCTGCTGCATCCAAGTAGAACTATAGGCAAAAACTACTTTTTTTCCAGTTTGGTGCAATGGAGGGTTATAAATTATTATTTTTTTTTGTTAAACTTTGTGTCCCATTGCAGGAATTTTATGGGGATCCCTAGGTCCCCATAGGAACAAACCACAAAAGAACCCCTATGTGGAGAGCTGGGGGATGTGAGTATGTCCAGCCCAATCATAGTACATGTGCACACACATGCTGGCTGGTATTAATAGGCTGGTATTTGTAGTTCCACAGAATGGAAGCGGTCACCATGGATGATAAAGATAAAAAGATTTTTTGTAAGTCAAATTGAAAAGAGTTCCAAAGAAGCTGTGAATGACTGTAGGCAATGTATAGCAAAAAAAACATTGTTTATGAACCATCACCCCAAGCAATGATCACTGTAGGACTACACATATCAGAAACCCAACCACTGAATGGAAGGCAGAACGTGATCTGCCCAGGAAGAAACCGACCTGTCTCCAAAGTGTCACAGTATGCTGAAGATGATAAAAAACAGAAGGGGGGAGAGTGGCTGTGCTTCCCTGGCTGTGTCCTGCTTGGCTCAAACCGCTGTCTTGGACGCTGCAACGGCGGCCCCACGATCCACACAGATATCTGGGGGGCCCCCCTGATACCCCATGGTATGCCTTCCCAACCCCCCCCCCCCCCAGTGTGTGCCCTCCTGGCTCCCCCAGTGTGTGTCCTCCCAACCACTGATGTGTGCCCTCCTGACACCCAGTGTGTGGCCTCCTGACTCTCCACTGGTGTGTGCCCTCACTACCCTCCCCCACAGTGTGTGTCCTCCTCACCCCCCCCCCCAGTGTATGCCCCTCCAACCCTCTGGTGTGGGCCCTCATAACCACCCGGTGTGTGCCCTCCTGACCCCCCCCCCCCCCCAGTGTGTGCCCTCCCAGCCCCCTGGTGTGTGGCTTTACTGATCCCTGTACACTGTCCTATCCTCTGTCCTATCAACTCCTGTCCTCTGCCCTATTCTCTGTACACCGCCCTACAGCCTACTGACCACTCTCCTGCCCTACAATCAACTGAATAATCAATTCATTATTAAGTTTTTGTTTTTGTGTGAAAATCATGTTTTAATGGTTTTGTTCTTATTGGTTTTATTCTTAAGACCCCGTTCACACTGGGGCGACGCTACTTGCCGGGGCGACCCCACAGGTCGCGGTGCGCAGCTCGCACCGCGACCTCGGAGCGGCCGGCATGGACTTCATAACATTGAAGTCAATGCAGGTCGCTCCGGGTCGCCCCAAAGAAGCTCCGGACCCTTTTTCTAAGTCGGAGCGACTTGTGTTGCTCCTATTAGAATGGGTTCACAGCTCCTCTATGGCAGGCGACCTGTCAGGCGACAAGGTCGCCTGACAGGTCGCCCCAGTGTGAATGGGTTCTAATGGTTTTGTTCTTTAATGGTTTTGTTCATTTTGTGCACCTATGTATAAATATATACCTATGTTTTGAATTTGAAAAAATCCTATTTTATTTTTCCAATTAAGAAGGGTTCGGTGAATGCGCATATGAAACTGGTGGGGTTCAGTACCTCCAACAAGGTTAAGAACCACTGCTTTAGAGGATAATGGTAAACAGGACAAATGGAGAGGGCGACTCTCCCTAACTGCACGAAACACTGTCAGGTGTTCTAATCTCGCTCCAATCTATTCAAAACTAAAAAAAAAGTTTTGCCTTTTAGTTAGGCCCCTTTTACATGATACGTTTTTTTTCTGCATTTTTACTCTGCAAGAAAAACATTTCCTTTTAAATTCTTTGGGACTCTTCTCACCACTGCTCTGTGGGGCGGTGCATTTTTAAAAGTCCTGTATGCGGCATCTTTGGTGCGGTGTTGAAAAGACCACCAAAGACGCAGGTTCCCATTGAAATGGAAATTGCAGTAAAATCATGGTAAAAACGCACCGCAATTTGCGTTTTTAGTGTGTTTTTGAGTCATGTCCATTTTTCACAGGTGCAGGCAACCCAGAAAAGCATATGAACACTGCAAAATCGTGGTAAAAATGCATATGCATTTTTATTGTGATTTTGCTGAAGAGCGGTGTGAAAGGGCCCTTACGCTTTAAAGTCAACTGACCAAAGGGCACTCTGTCCTCATTAGTTAAAGTGTGGTGAAGATAACTTGAAAACTTCAGGCTCCTTGGGGCAAATTACTAACCTGACCAAATGCATAGTAGAAGTATTGAGGCATAGTGATTTATTATGAAATGCTATGAATCCTCTACATATCTACTAGGGTTTACCCTCTTTCCTAAAGTGGACTTAAACTCCAGTATTTAAACCCCAGGAAGATATAAAAGACACAAATGAATGCAATCTGATCTGACCCGATCCCACGCTGAGCTGTCAGCCGTGGCTTTGCTGTGGAGGCGGGTGCAGAGGACACAGGTGACAATGGAAGCCCCATAGTAAGTCTATTGGTGATGTCACTTCATTCATTTCTCAGCCGTTCTTGGCTGTGTCCTCTGCAGAGCTTCCGCCGCTGGAGATCGGATCGGCTTCAAAAAAGTATGAATATTGATTTCTTCTTTACAGGGCTAGATAGGTTAGTGTTAGATCGTGGAGGTCAATAGATGCAGAGATTTTAGTTTTATTGTTGACTTACACTTTAACAAATCAGAGAATTAAAGCATTTGCAAAGGTAACTTTTTAAAAACTATCACATTATACATACCAGCTATGTGCAATGGTTCTGCACAGAGAAGCTTGGAACCTCCTCTTCTAGGGTCCACGACAGTTATCTTAGCTGCTCCTCTTCTAGGGTCCCCCGCCGGTGAACTTGGCTCCTTCTCTTCTAGGGTTCCCCCGCCGCTGATCTCGGCTCCTTCTCTTCTAGGGTCCCCTGCCGGTGATCTCGGCTCCTTCTCTTCTAGGGTCCCCCTGCCGGTGATCTCGGCTCCTTCTCTTCTAGGGTCCCCTGCCGGTGATCTCGGCTCCTTCTCTTCTAGGGTCCCCTGCCGGTGATCTCGGCTCCTTCTCTTCTAGGGTCCCCCTGCCGGTGATCTCGGCTCCTTCTCTTCTAGGGTCCCCCTGCCGGTGATCTCGGCTCCTTCTCTTCTAGGGTCCCCCTGCCGGTGATCTCGGCTCCTTCTCTTCTAGGGTTCCCCCGCCGCTGATCTCGGCTCCTTCTCTTCTAGGGTTCCCCGCCGGTGATCTAGGCTCCTTCTCTTCTAGGGTCCCCTGCCGATGATCTCGGCTTCTTCTCTTCTAGGGTCCCCCTGCCGGTGATCTCGGCTTCTTCTCTTCTAGGGTCCCCCTGCCGGTGATCTCGGCTTCTTCTCTTCTAGGGTCCCCCTGCCGGTGATCTAGGCTCCTTCTCTTCTAGGGTCCCCTGCCGGTGATCTCGGCTTCTTCTCTTCTAGGGTCCCCTGCTGGTGATCTCGGCTCCTTCTCTTCTAGGGTCCCCTGCCGCTGATCTCGGCTCCTTCTCTTCTAGGGTCCCCTGCCGGGGACTTCGGCTCCTCCTCTTCTCTGTGTGCAACTTCCTCAATTTGCGCACAAACAGCGTGCCTTAGCCCCGCCCTCATCTCTCTGCTTACAGGATTTGATTGAAACCAGCTGTAACCAATGGCTCTCGCTCTTGCCTACGTGAGCAAAGAGGAGAGAGCCGCTACAGATGGGCCCAGCTCTGGATCAAGATGGGACTCGGGTAAATAAAGAGGGGCGAGAGGACAAGACAAATACAGGGACATTTTTTACCTTAATGCAGGAAATGCATCAAGGTAAGAAATGTCCAGACCTTAGAACCCCTTTAGGTTTCTGATCCGGAATAGCATGAGGCTGCTTAGTAGTTGCTTAAGGCTACCATTATTTTCCCTTAGGTCACTGTTGGGTGGGTCTATGAAGGTGCAAGCATGAAGTTGGCGAAGGGAAGAGTGTTGTGACATGATAGCAAGCAAACATTTACTCAGCTTGAGGACAAAAAGAATGTTTAGTGTGGATCTGACCATGACTATTTGTACAGTGAAGTGCAGATTGGGGCCCACTGACACACTTAAGTACATGACCGCTGACACTGTGACAGCTATGGGAATGTTTCCTGTAGATAGGGCGTCTTAACAATTTCATGGGTGGTTTCGCATTTGAAATACAAATAGATTGCATTGGGGGTAGTTTCAAGATGGGAATGAAATCTTACTGGACAGCTGGGATATCTGCAAGCTCTATAGTAGAGAAATGAAGCCATCTGCTCCCTACAGCCCTGCCAACTGTTTTCATTACTTGAGACGTGAGAAGCAGCTCTGCAGAATCATTGATATCCCAGACTGATCAGAGTGGCAAGCTGGACTTCAAGTTTCTCTGGAGGCCAAGTTTATTATTCTGCAAAAAGATTTCACAGTTACTACCAAACAGCTAGGAAAATGGTGAAACCTCTATCCCTAGGATACCAGTCTTATGTTTTTGGTTGGCTTTTGCTGCTGTTTTTAACTCTCCCGCCCTGTCTCAGGAGATCTTTCATTAAAAAATCAAAAATGCTTCAAAGGTTTCACGGGCGAGTATGCGTTTTTAAACTTCTGCTCGGTCTTTTTCCTATTCATGATGCATAAAAAAGGAATTGCATTGTTCTTTTTTTTTTTTTTTTCTTGTATGTTAAAAAGCAACTCTAGGCAAAAACACAATGCCTACCTGGAAAAAGTTCCTTAAAGTAAAGCTACAGTGGAATTAGTGTCAAAATACAAATACATACAGTAATGTGGTATAGTCTCTTAGGTTCCCCCTATATAATGGTTTGTTACCTGTTGATCCTGCCAGTAAGTCTGTTATTTCTCAGCTTTCTTTACCAGGCCACTAAAATGGCATTTACAAATATGCTACAGTACCACTTTAAAACTGCATGTCTTTCCTAGACTACTCTGTCTTCAGGGTAACAATGCTGCTGCATGATTTCACTGCTGAACAAACCTCTTTGTCACCTTCTATAGAAAGTGGAAAAAGATGGATTTATGAGGAGTATACCCAGGTGATCTTACGGAGGGGGACTTGGGAAAGCCCTGTCAGACTGCATCAAAAATTTGGGATGAGTAAGGCTCCTTTCACACGGTCTGCATTCGGTTGCGGACCGTTCTCTGCTTAGCCGGGATCAATCCGCCGATCCCCGCTGAGCAGGCGGATGACAGCTCTGTCTCCACACTGTGTGCGGAGAGGGAGGTGACCGAGCCCCGCTGCTCTCTATGGGGAATCGGATGAGAGCGGACCGCCTGTCCGCTCTCATCAGATCCCATCCGATCCCCTGGACGGATGGAAATAGGGTTTCCATCTGTTCGGATTTCACGGACAGGATCGGATGCGGATAGCAGCGGGTGTCAGCGGACATGTCTCCTAAGGGTCCTTTTACATGAACGATCCGATCAGATCCGCCTGTCAGTCATGCATCCCTATGGGGCAGCGGATGTCAGCGGAGACATGTCCGCTGACGCCCGCTGTTATTTGCATCCAATCCTGTCCGTGAAATCCAGATGGATGGAAACCCTATTTTCCATCTGTCCAGGGGATCGGATCAGATGAGAGTGGACAGGCGGTCCGCTTTCATCCGATTCCCCGTAGAGAGCAGCAGGGCTCTGACACTCTCTCTCTGCACGTGCAGAGACGGAGCTGTCATCCGCCTGCTCAGCGGGGAGCAGAGAACGGTCTGCAACGGAATGCGGACCGTATGAAAGGAGCCTTGGGTTTCAATAGGCATCTTAGTGGGACTGCAGCCTCTTGCCAATCATTTTAATTTTTTCCTGAATTTCTCTATACCTTGCCTAATGTGGACCTCTGAATGTTTTGGTTGTAATATTACATGTGTACACAGGTCAGTTTACCCAGGTGATCCTACAGAAAAGTTGACATCAAAATTTGAGAGAATTTGATTGGATCTGGAAATGTGTGGCCTGCAGAATCTCTGACTCAGGATTTAGTGTTCTCAGAAAATTTAGTTACCAACAACTAGACACTGTAGTAATCTTAAAGCAGAACTCTAGGCACATCCCCCCCCCCCCCCCGTTAACTGCTCATTTGTATTCTAGGGGAGAGGACAGCAGAGATTTATTTACCTGAACCACCGATTCACCCCGCACAAAACCAGTCCGGTACCCCAAGCGTTCTAGCAGTCTTCAGATTGGACTGTTCCTGACGTCAGCATGCTCCATAGACAGGAACAGTCCACCACAGGATCGTGGGGGAGCCCTATTTTTTGGCAGCTCAGTTATGAACTTTATGCTCACCCCTAGAAAAAGAACAAGCAGTTGACCCATGCAGTGCGGGCACAGCCTCACTGCATGGGGAAAAGAGGTTTTGCACGGAGTTGGGCTTTTAAAATATTGCTTGGATGGCAAACAAATGCTGTAGACAAGTAGACTGTGTGCCATGTTTGCATTTCCAAATGAAATGTTCTTGTTTGGCCAAACTTTACTAAGAATGGCTCCTTCTGCTTAAATAAATATATATGCACTGAAAATAAAAGGTATATTATTTATTACAATGATGTTTTTGGAAAATAAAGGTTTTTGAAGCAACTACTTTTTTAGCTCATTGGTTGTCCTTTATTAGTGGACATGAGCTGAAATTCCATGGCGTCCAACACATCTGTGTCAGGATAGCAGTGGTTGCACTTTACATGAGAGAGGAATTTGTTTGGGTTTGGTTATGACAACAGGCAAGTAAAAAATGTGCATTTACAATTTTTGTGTTTTTTTTAGGCTTGTTTTAGAAGCTTGAAGAGCATCGCACCAGTGATGAGCAGTTTGCTAAAGCCATTCAGATCTCCTGCAGACTGTCAGTATGAGTTGTCTGCCTGTACATTGATTTACACTGACAGGAAGAATCCATTAACTACCAGAGTGCTTAAAGCGGAGTTCTGCCCCCCCCCCCCCCTCCAAAAATTTAAATACAGCAGCTACACATACTGTAGCTGCTGACTGTTAATATTCAGACGCTTACCTGTCCTGGAATCCAGTGATGTCGGCACCGCGGCCGATGTTTCCCTCGGCTGTTGGGTGCTGCCGCCGCCTTGCGGCTTCACGGGCGGGTCCCTACTGCGCATGTGCCAAGCGCGCTGCGCATTCGGATTAGCTCGGTGGCAGGGGAAGGAGGTGAGGGCCAAACTTCAGAAGGGCTGCGGCGCCATCTCTCGGAAGTGGGGAAGGGTACCTGTCAAAAACAGGTACCTCCCCTCTGAAAGGTGCCAAATGTGGCACCGGAGGTGGGGAGGAAGCAAATGAGCTTCTGTGGGAAAAAAGACATACATTTTATTTGGGTACAGCGTCGCATGCCTGCGCAATTGTCAGTTAAAGTAACACCGTGTAGCATCGCAAAAAAATAGCCTGGTCATTAAGGGGGTAAGACCTTCAGATCCACAAGTGGTTAATGATGACTTTGTTCTAGATTGTGCCTTCAAATTATTAGCCAGCAATGATCTGATCTGCCTATCCTGATAGATTTCCTTTTTAAGGCCCCATGCACACGGGACGTTTTTAACGCCGCTGTAAGCAGCGTCAGGCGTTTTCTTTTTGCAGCCTAAAAACGCCCCTCCATGTTATTCTATGGCCTCATGCACACTCAGACGTTTTTGAGCTGTAAGTGGCTTAGACGTTTTTAGGCTGCAACAAGAACCCACCACCTGCGCGTTCTGAGGACCAGCGTTACAGCGTTAAAAACGCCTGACGCTGCTAAAAGCTGAATAACTTTGCTATAACGTTGCTTAACGTGCGTTAAGCCACGTTATACGTTTTTTTTTCTTCCATTCAAAATCAATGGTTCCCTATGGGATCCTATTGATTTGAATGGAGGTCGCACCGCAACACCGCAAGTCGGATCCGACTTGCGGGGTGACTTGCGCTGTGGGAATCTTGAGGGGGAACTCCACGCCAAAATGGGAAAAAAACGGCGTGGGGTCCCCCCCAGGGTTCCAAACCAGGCCCTTCGGGTCTGTTATGGAATTTGAGGGTAGCCCCATGCCGAAAAAACGGCATGGGGTCCCCCCCAAAATCCATACCAGACCCTTAACCGAGCATGCAGCCCGGCAGGCCAGGAAAGGGGAGGGGACGAGCGAGCGGCCCCACCCCCCCTGGACCACACCAGGCCACATGCCCTCAACATGGGGGGGTGTTGGTGCTTTGGGGCAGGGGGAGCTCTGCACCCCCCACCTCAAAGCACCTTGCCCCCATGTTGATGAGGACAAGGGCCTCATCCCCACAACCCTGGCCGGTGGTTGTGGGGGTCTGCGGGCAGGGGGCTCATCGGAATCTGGAAGCCCCCTTTAAGAAGGGGGCACCCCAGATCCCGGACCCCCTCCCTATGTGAATGGGTATGGGGTACACTGTACCCCTACCCATTCACCCCATAAAAGGCAGTGTATGGAAATAACGACAAGAGACGTTTTGGAAAGTTTATTAAAAATCTTCACCCGACTCTTCTTGTCTTCTCCTCTCCGGGGTCTTCTCCGGGGTCTTCTGCTCTTTTGCTGTCCGCCCTTCTTGTCTTCTCCTCTCCGGGGTCTTCTGCTCTTTTGCTGTCCCCCTCTTCTTGTGTTCTTCTCTCCGGGGTCTTCTGCTGTCCCCTCTTCTGCTGTCCTCTCTTCTTTTCTTCTCCTCTCCGGTCTTCTGCTCTTTTGCTGTCGGCTGTCTTCTTCCTCCGGTCCTCCTCCGACGACGTCTCCGCTGATTATGCCTATCTCCGGTCTCTTCAGCTTATTATATAGCCATTAGGGGCGTGGCCCCGATGACGTCATCTGGAGGCCCCGCCCCCTCATGTCACATATGACGTCATCTGTGACATGAGGGGGCGGGGCCTCCAGATGACGTCATCGGGGCCACGCCCCTAATGGCTATATAATAAGCTGAAGAGACCGGAGATAGGCATAATCAGCGGAGACGTCGTCGGAGGAGGACCGGAGGAAGAAGACAGCCGACAGCAAAAGAGCAGAAGACCGGAGAGGAGAAGAAAAGAAGAGAGGACAGCAGAAGAGGGGACAGCAGAAGACCCCGGAGAGAAGAACACAAGAAGAGGGGGACAGCAAAAGAGCAGAAGACCCCGGAGAGGAGGAGAGGAGAAGACAAGAAGGGCGGACAGCAAAAGAGCAGAAGACCCCGGAGAAGACCCCGGAGAGGAGAAGACAAGAAGAGTCGGATGAAGATTTTTAATAAACTTTCCAAAACGTCTCTTGTCGTTATTTCCATACACTGCCTTTTATGGGGTGAATGGGTAGGGGTACAGTGTACCCCTACCCATTCACATAGGGAGGGGGTCCGGGATCTGGGGTGCCCCCTTGTTAAAGGGGGCTTCCAGATTCCGATGAGCCCCCTGCCCGCAGACCCCCACAACCACCGGCCAGGGTTGTGGGGATGAGGCCCTTGTCCTCATCAACATGGGGGCAAGGTGCTTTGAGGTGGGGGGTGCAGAGCTCCCCCTGCCCCAAAGCACCAACACCCCCCCATGTTGAGGGCATGTGGCCTGGTGTGGTCCAGGGGGGGTGGGGCCGCTCGCTCGTCCCCTCCCCTTTCCTGGCCTGCCGGGCTGCATGCTCGGATAAGGGTTTGGTATGGATTTTGGGGGTGACCCCATGCCGTTTTTTCGGCATGGGGCTACCCTCAAATTCCATAACAGACCCGAAGGGCCTGGTTTGGAACCCTGGGGGGGACCCCCACGCCGTTTTTTTCCCATTTTGGCGTGGAGTTCCCCCTCAAGATTCTCACAGCGCAAGTCGCCCCGCAAGTCGGATCCGACTTGCGGTGTTGCGGTGCGACCTCCATTCAAATCAATAGGCTCCCATAGGGAACCATTGATTTTGAATGGAAGAAAAAAAAACGCTGCTAAAAGCAACGTGGCAAAACGTGCAATAACGCCAATGGAAAAAGCTACTGAAAGCACGTTTTTACAGCTGCTTTTTCCGGCGTCAGAACTAACTTTGACGTACGTTTTTTCTAACGCCCCGTGTGCATGGGGCCTAAAGCTGAACTCCAGGAAGATGGCTAAATCGCTGAAATACCCATATGTAAGCAATCTTTTTTGGACAATAGATTTGTAAGGCTCGGTTCACACATATGTAATGTGGGAACCCTGAGAATCCACTATGAGTTCCCGCATCGCATTCAAATCGCATGCAGTTCACACTGCCAAATGCGAATCACTGGGGGTGTCAATACAAAGTTAACGACACCCCCAGATCAGTTTGCATATCGCAGTGCAAACTGTCAGTTCAGACATGAATCGGATTGCATTGGTGTGAACCACAAGCTGTGTGGCTGAATTCACAACGCACAGACATCGCAGTGCGCTCCGAATCACATGGGATGTCTGTCATCACTATAGTGGGAACTGGGGCTAAATCCGTACAGCCACTTTTAAAATTTCAAAAATTCAAAATTCTCTTTTTTGATTTGTTTTATAAAAGCTCCTAAGAGACTGACTTTTTTTTTTTTTTTTTACACTCTAAAAGGTGGAATTGAGCTGCCTAATAGACGAGGCTTGGTCACATTGGGGTTGATTTACTAAAACTGGAGAGTGCAAAATTTGGTGCAACTGTGTGGTAGCCAATCAGCTTCTAACTTCAGCTTGCTTAGCTTTGAAAATAAAACCTGGAAGCTGATTGGTTTCTATGCAGAGCTGCACCAGATTTCGCACTCTCCAGTTTTAGTAAATCAACCCCATTTTGTCTGCATATTTGGACTGCCCTGTTTTACCTCTGCCCGTGGGATTGCCATAATTAACCACTTCAGCTCCGGAAGGTTTTACCCCTTAATGACCAGGCCATTTTTTGCGGTTTGGCACTGCGTTATTTAACGAACAATTGCGCGGTCGTACAACGCTTTACCCAAATACAATTGATGTTCTTTTTTTCCCACAAATAGAGCTTTCTTTTGGTGGCATTTGATCACCTCTGCTGTTTTTAGATTTTGCGCTATAAACAAAAAAAGAGCGACAATTTTGAAAAAAAAAAAGCAATATTTTTTACTTTCTGCTATAAAACATTCCCAAAGAAAAAAAATTTAAAAAATCTATTTTTTTTTATCAGTTTAAGTCAATTTGTATTCTGCGACATATTTTTGGTTAAAAAAAAATCCCAAAAAGCGTATTTTAATTGGTTTGCGCAAAAGTTATAGCGTTTACAAGCTACGGGATAGATTTTTGGAATTTTTAATTATTTTTTTTGTTTTTATTAGTAATGGCGGGGATTAGCAGGACTGCGACATTGCGGCGGACAGATCGGGCCCCTAACTGACATTTTTGACACTCTTTGGGGACCAGTGACATTAATGCAGTGATCAGTGCTAAATAATATGCACTGTTACTGTATAAATGACACTGGCAGGGAAGGGGTTAACACTGGGGGTGATCAAAGGGGTTAATGTGTCCCTAAATATGCTTTCTATGCGGGGGAAGGGTTCTGTGACAGGCACAGAGATCGGGGTTTCAGTTTAGCTGAAACTCCTGCTCTCTCCCTGCCTGTGTAACAGAAGACTCGCCTGCTTTGTTTACATAAGCAGGCGAGTCTTCTGTCAGTTTATCTGACAATGGCGAGAGGCCGGCAGCAATTGCCGCCGATCCTCCCACGGCCCGCCTCCCGCTGTGTCTAAACACAGCGTGAGTGCGTCTCTGGCGGCGCGCGTGCACAAAATCACGTAGTACTACATGATTTTGCGCAGCTGAGCCGCCCTGGCACAGTAATACTACGGTGGGCGGGGTTGGCAAGAGGTTAAAGCTGTATTTCTGGTGTATTGATGCCCTCTAGTCTAGAGGGTATCTGTGTTTATTACACATGCCGCGTCAGTGGGCAACAGCCTGTTTTTTGTTCAGATGACTGAGCCATGTATACATGTAATAATACATGCATATTTTATTTCAGTTTCATTCCTTTTCTGTCATGCTTTTACCATATACATAATCTCTTGAAAAACCTTAAATTTGAACTATAACAAGACTCCAATTTGTACCTTGTGTAAAATGACTACCTTTGTAGTTAAACCTCTTGGTGCCCCTTCTCGGAGCAATGAGCACAGTGCCTTAAAATAGCCTCCAAATACTACAACTACTGTTGGGTAACGCTAGACATGACCGCAGATCCCAGCCCCCACCTCCATGAATACATATTACATATACTATTCCAGGAGCACAGCTAATGTTAGTTCTTAAAATGTGGCTGCTTTCAGTTGATGATCTGATATATATTTGTGCATATCGTGGGGGGTGCTCTTTGCCTCCCTTTCCTGTAACTGTGCTAAAGCTGAACTCCAGGCAAAGGCAGAAGACGCACACGTTGATGCAGCTATGTGTTATTAAAATCCTAGTAAAGACTCTCCTTTGTGCCAGATATTAGGCAACCATACCTAGGACAAACAAATACAATTGCAATTCCAAAATACCGGTAGTTAAAGCGGAGTTCCACCCAAAAGTGGAACTTGCGCTTTAAGTAGTGCTAACCCCCTGACATGCCACATTTGGCATGTCATTTTTTTGGGGGGGGGGGGGAGCGGGTACCTAGTTTAGACAGGTACCCGCTCCCACTTCCGCTCGGAGCGCCGCGGCGCCCTGAGCGGAAGTTCGCCTCTTCCCCCTCCCTGCAATCTTCTGGGACATGTCAGAGGTCCCAGAAGATTGCCGGCCAATCATGACGCGTAGCGCAACTCGCGCATGCGCAGTGCGTACACGGCTGTGAAGCCGCACACTGTCACAGCCGGGTGCCCACACCAGTGATGCCGGAGAGCAGAGAGGGAGAAGAGCGAGGCTTCGGGTGGCCGCATCGCTGGACCGTTGGACAGGTGAGTGTGTTAGGATGGAACTTCGTTTTAAAGTGGGGTACACACTAGTAGAAAATCTGCAGAAAATTCCCGTCTGAGGTAAGATCATACGATTTTCAGCTAGTGTGTACACAACTTTCAGCAGCCGATGCCGACGTTTTCAACGAAAAAAAACGGAGGGACAAACACCAATATTTTTATCGTCTGTCCCCAGACGACCAGTTTTCGTTTAATGTGTGTGCAGTACGTCCACGAAAAATCGGATACGAAAGACCGCGCATGATCTGAAGTTGCTGACGACCCAGAAATCTAGGAACAAATGTCCCAAAAAAAAAAAAAAAATCGGACGAGAAATTTCATGAACATTATGCACTGTCAACTAAAACCGGTTATGACCGCTGAGCATGAGAGAGAAAAATCGGAGGATATTTTCTTTAGATTTTTTTCCTTTTAGATTTACCAAAACCATATAATATGGGGTCAGACCTAAACACTTTCAATTTATATGCAATCTGGCTGACCCTTGCACTACATAGTTAAAGGTAAATCTAAAGGAAATTTACCAACAAAAGTTGTATAGTGTGTATTCAGCTTTAAGCCACGTACACACTCACCGGTTGTTGGCCGTAAATTTTCGGCCAACGTCCGATCGGCCGATTGTCGGCTTGTATGATCCTTCCAACAACCGACTGCGACTTTTCGGCTGAACAGAATCTGGTGTGCATACTATAAAATTTTTGTTGGCCGTCACCAGAACGGCCGATTGTTCGTCAGTCAGTACAGATTTCGGCCGACAAAAGTCAGATGAGCAAAAACACACGAAAAGTAGACCAGAACATGACATCACTTCTGCAGTTGGTTGTTGTTGGCCGACAAAATTCGTGTGCAGTCTAGAGCACATTTCAACCAACACAACAACACTGGACAAAAGATAAAAGACGGCCGATCGGTCAGCCGATAATTGTTGCGTGTGTACGAGGCATTAGGATGCTGTGTAAAATTTAATAAACCCAGATTTTATTCACAATAGAAAACATATCAAATGTTTTAAACTGAAAAAGTGTACCATTTTAGGAAAAAAAAGCAAAATGAAATGTGAGAGACCGCAGCCACTACTCACAGGGTACGGTGAATACCCGTCACAGAATTAAAAAAAGTAAATGTGTGGGAAGAATATTATATAATTGAAATACAATTCAGCGATTTAATATATGGTTTTACATTTTGACTATGGATGCACCTAAAAAGAAGAATTTTTAGTTTTTTTTTTTTTTTTTTTTTTTTTAGGAAATCGTGTTTGTCTAGGTGGATACAGCATTAGTCTGATGTTGCATCTGTCCCCTGCCGGCTTGCCGACTGCCGCACGACTATATACTGCGGCAGTCAGCCCCCTACAGGCAAAGTTACGTACCGGTACGTCGCTCGCCCACGAGCCTGTAGGGAGCGCGCTCCCGCCCCCGCTCGTTCCCTGCCATCCCCGCGTGTGTGACCAGCTGCTCCGATGTCCGCCGGCCACTTGCGATCTCACTCAGGAGAGGGAGAAAGACAGACCGCTGATGTAAACACAGCCATCTGTCATTCTCCCTTAGATCATCACAGAGGCTATGTGATCCTGCTATGTAGGATCGTATGTCTCTGTGATGATCTAACAAGCCACGCCCACCTGACAGTTATAATCACGCCCCTAGGGACACACTTAACCCCTTGATCACCAATAAAGTTAACCCCTTCCCTGCCAGTGTCATTTTGACAGTAACAGTGCATATTTATAGCACTGATTACTGTAGTAATGTCTCTGGTACTCCCAAAAGTGTCAAAAATGTCAGTCAGGGGTCCGATCTGTCTGCCGCAATGTCGCAGTCCCGCAAAAAAAATTGCAGATCCCCGCCATTACTAGTTAAAAAAAAAAAACAATAAAAATGACATACATCTTTAACCGTAGTTAGTAAACGCAATAACTTTTGCGCAAACCAATCAACATACGCTTATTGTGAGTTTTTTTTTTTTTTTTTTTTTTTTACCAAAAATATGTAGGAGAAAACAAATTGGCCTAAAATGTTAAATTTAGATTTTTACATTTTTTTTTAATTTCATATAAAAAAATGTGAAAAATATTGTTTTTTTTTTTTTTTTTTTTTTTTTTCAAAATTGTCGCTCTTTTTTTGTTTTTAGTGCAAAAAATAAAAATCGCACAGGTGATCAAATACCACCAAAAGAAAGCTCTGTGGAGAAAAAAAGACATCAATTTCATTTGGGTACAGCGTTGCACGACCGCGCAATTGTCCGTTAATGTCACGCAGTGCTGAATCGCAAAATAGGGCCTGGTCTTTGAGCAGCCAAATCCTCCGGGGCTTAAGTGGTTAAGGCAGAGAGCTGAGCGATCACTGGCTCTCTGCTCTGGCATGCCCCCCACCCTCTCTGGAGCACAGGGTTGTGGTGGGGATGGGAGTGGCTGGCTCTCAGGCTTTCATGGGCTCTGTGACATCAGCTGACAGCAGTGCAGAGCGAACTGCACTCCTGTGATCCCCAGCAGACATACAGGCAACAAGCTTTAGCTGTACTTCTCCTTTATGGTTAGCCAGAGAACTGGGGTGGGGGGGATAAGGGGGGCATAGTGGTGAGTGTTACAACGCTTGTTACTGCAATGCATTCTATGTGTGCGGACATTCATTGTCTGTTTAGTACCAAAGCACATCTATAATACACTGCAGCTGAAAGGTGCCGATGCTCTGTGTTGCTGTATGTTAGGTTTTACATTTTGTGAAGATTACATTGTTTTTATTGCCTTTTGGTGCTCGTTCAAAAAGATAGACAGCCGAAGCAGTGCACCTTAAGTGGTTGTAAACCTCAGACATGAAATACGAACACCGCATATCCCTCTATAGCAATGCTTCTTAACCTTGTTGGAGGAACTGAACCCCACCAGTTTCATAAGCGCATTCACCAAACCCTTAATTGGAAAAATAAAATATGATTTTTTCAAATTCAAAACATCGGTATATATTTAAGTATATATTATACATAGGTGCACAAAATGAACAAAACCATTAAGAACAAAAGCTTTAAAACATAATTTTCACACAAAAACATAATAATGAATATTTACTGCAAATCAGTCAGGAGGGCACACACTGGGGGGGGGGGGGGCAGGAGGGCATACCATGGGGTGTCAGGAGGGTACACACTAGGGTGGGGTTGGGAGGGCATACCATGGGGTGTCGGGGGGGGGGGGGGGGGGGGGTTGGGAGGACATACCATGGGGTGTCGGGGGGGGGGGGTTGGGAGGACATACCATGGGGTGTCAGGAGGGAACACACTGGGGGGAGGTGTTGGGAGGGCATACCATGGGGTGTCAGGAGGGCACACACTGGGGGGAGGTGTTGGGAGGGCATACCATGGGGTGTCAGGAGGGCACACACTGGGGGGAGGTGTTGGGGGGGCATACCATGGGGTGTCAGGAGGGCACACACTGGGGGGAGGTGTTGGGAGGGCATACCATGGGGTGTCAGGAGGGCACACACTGGTGGGAGGTGTTGGGAGGGCATACCATGGGGTGTCAGGAGGGCACACACTGGGGGGAGGTGTTGGGAGGGCATACCATGCAGTAACTCAGCAGACTTAGCATAGAGGTGCTTGTAAACTAATCCACCATGTACAGCTAGCTGAGCCTACCTACAGGAACATTCACTCGGCTCCCTCTGCTCAGCTGCTCACACTTCCCTCTTCCAGGCACGTGCGATCTCCGTGGTCAGGTACATCCCCATCCCGCCCACTCAAGCAGCCTGCAGGAGATAGGCTGGAAACCTGCTGGGGGAGGTACAGGGGGCGGAGCGTCAAGTGTCTATGTGTAATGGCTGTGAGTTGTCCCAACCGCAGCTCTGATTTAAGTGTCATTTCTGTCTGCTGCTTTGTCTCTCGGCTATCAGCATGAATCACTTCTGGCAAGTTTTCCTGACACCAGGAGAAAAATGGTGACGGGGAGGGAGCTCCTGCTGATTGACAGCCCACAGCTCTGTTCCTGTGTAAAGGGGGACTTGTCTCTTCCCTTTCAGTCAGCTCTCAGAGCTCTCCTCCCTGAGCCCTGAGCTCTGCAGAGTGTAACTTCAGCTCTACGCCACTTTGTTTTTCTGACACCTCAGGCGAACTTTGTAAATTCTGCACTTTGGATGGCTGTAGAGAAGAGTAGACTGTAGATAAACATGTACAACTTATGTAGGAGGATTTATTTAAACTCTGTTTATCACCTGAGGTCAGTCACTTCACTGGGTATATGTAAGGGTTTACAACCACTTTAACACGTGAAAATGATTGCTTTGCAGTACACTGTGTTGTATGAATAGGCCTTGAAGCTGACTTACATCCCAGCCTAGGCAAAATCACTTGACTAGAGCACAAGGACACCATTTAAATCACAATCTATTATTTATATTAGGGATGCACCGAAATTTCGGCCGAAAATGGGCCTATCCCATTTCGGCTGATAATGGGTTAAAAATGCAGAAATTAGCAGGTTTAACCACTCTAGTACCGCTCACAGTAATACTACTGCGGCAGAGTGGCTCGTTCCCGTCCAGTCACGTAGTATTAACGTGACTGGACTCCTCCCCTTCTGGGCGGCGCTTGCGCGCCGCCGGAGGCTCGCTCCCGCTGTTTTCATTCACAGCGGGAGTCGGGCCAGGGGAGGAGCAGCGGCGATCACCGCTGCTCTTACCCGATCGTCGGGGATCGAGTCTGGAGATCCGCCCGCTGTGTGTAAACACAGCGGGCGGATCTCCATAGTGACAGGGAGTGACAGATCGGACTGTTCAGCATAGCTGGACATCCGATCTGTCCATGAATCACATAGTCACCTCCCCCCCTACACGTCAGTAAGCACCAGGCATACATTAACCCCTCCCTCTCCAATAAAATTAACCCCTTCCCTGCCAGTGTCATTTTTACAGTAACAGTGCATATATACAGCACTGATTACTGCAGTAATGTCACTGGTACCCCCAAAAGTGTCAAAAATGTCAGTCAGGGGTCCGGTCTGTCCGCCGCAATGTCGCAGTCCCGCAAAAAAAATCGCAGATCGCCGCCATTACGCGTTAAAAAAAAAAACACCAAAAATGACAGAAATCTTTCCCTTTGTTAGTAAACGCAATAACTTTTGCGCAAACCAATCAAAATACGCTTATTGCGATTTTTTTTTTACCAAACATATGTAGCATAAAACAAATTGGCCAAAAACTTTTAAAAAAATTGGTTTTTACATCTTTTTTGGGGGGAATTTCATATAAAAAAATGTGAAAAATATTGTTATTTTTTCAAAATAAACGCTCTTTTTTTGTTTATAGCGCAAAAAGTAAAAATCGCACAGGTGATCAAATACCACCAAAAGAAAGCTCTGTTTGTGGGAAAAAAAGGACGTAAATTTCGTTTGGGTACGGCGTCGCACGACCGCGCAATTGTCAGTTGAAGTCGCACAGCGCCGAATCGCAAAAAGTGGCCTGGACGGAAGACAGCAAAATCCTCCGGTTGTAAAGTGGTTAAAAAGTCCCGCCTCTGGCCGGCCGGCCGCCTCTCAATGATGTCCCTACTATGATCTGTTCATGAGTGAACTGACACACCAGGCGGGGGGAGCGGCCGCTTATAGCTATAACTATGTGAGCTTCACTTCCCTGTCATGCGGGTATCTCCTCTGACAGGAAAGTGAAGCTCACATAGTTATAGCTATTAGCGGCCGCTCCCCCCGCCCTCCCGCCCGGTGTGTTCATTCATACACAGATCGTAGTAGTAGTGACATCACCGGGAGGCGGGCGGCCGGCCAGAGGCGCGTCTTTTGAATGAAGGGCACCGGAGGAGCACTCAGCAGAGTGACACTACAGTAAGGAGATTGAATCGTTGGGATGGGGAGGGACGCTGAGGCAGTGGGGGGAGCTGAGGCAGCTTACCAATGGTATTAGTATTATGCAGCATGAGGGGGGTTAACGTATTGTCACTGCTGGTCACTGATGCATTAGTGACCGACAAGTGGCAGATAATTAACCCCTTTTGTGCGGCGGTCAGCCCCTCGCTAGCCTGTGAGGGTCTAGGGAGCGAGCGCGCGCCGCCACGGACCCCCCCCCCCCCGCGCGTGTGACCGGCAGACCCGATCGTCCGCCGGTCACTCGCGATCGTCGGTGGAGAGGGAGAAAGGCAGGCGGCTAATGTAAACAAGCCGTCTGTCATTCTCCCCTGTGTAGGAATAGTGATCATACGGTTCTACTATGTAGGAACGTTGATCTCTGTTCCTACACCTTAAGCCACAGCCAATCACAGTTAGATGTGATGTGCCTACTGTATGCTGTTATTAAGTAAGAGGCTTTCTTATGTTTTAATTAATAAATGTGTTCGACATACTTCACTATGTGCGATCCCTTGCCTTTCTTTGAGTCACACCACTAAAGGCCCGTACACACGTAGCGATTGTCGGCCGTAAATATTCGGCCACCGACCGATCGGCCGATTGTCGGCTTGTTCGTATGATGCTTCCGACAACCGACTGCGACTTTTCGGCCGAACAGAATCTGGTGTGCAGGCATTAAAATTTTTGTTGGCCAACACCAGAACGGTCGATTGTTCGCCAGTCAGTACAGAATTCGGCCGACAAACAGCAGATGAGCAAGACTGGGCATGCTCAGAGAAGAAAAAACACACAGAAAGTTAACCATCACATGACATCACTTCTGCAGTCGGCTGTTGTTGGCCGACAAAATTCGTGTGCAGTCTTTAGCACTTTTTAACCGACAGGACAGCACCGGACAAAAGACGGCCGATCGTTTGGCCGACATTCGGTACGTGTGTACGGGGCTTAAGAGAGCAAGCTTTTTAATTGTCTGATCGGTATCCCATGGAGGTATTTGGAGCAGCTGGGATCATCCCATCCATCCATTCTGCCAAAGGTGTTATCGTCAGTGTTCAGTTGCAAGTGGAATCTGTCCTGGTGTTTTTGACCCTTTGTGGTCAGTGCTTTGAGGTGAGAGGCCATTCTATCTGGTGGTGGATTTGTAGTTTCAAGACCACAGCATTGGCTCTGAGTGCATCGTTATCCACACGGGGCCCTTCCTCCTTTGCATGGACTATATTTAAATTTATTCATTTTAGTTTTAGCGCTGCACTAATTTCCTATTATCGTTCACACTTGAGCAGAGATCTATGGGTCTCTGCAAGGGCACTAGAAAACAATTGTTTTCTGTGCCCTGTTCACACTGCAACAGTGCCCCTGGGTGCCGAGCAGTATGGTGCAAGATGCATACTGTGTGCATTTTTCTGCAACAGAATGGAACTCATCTGAAGGCTCTATGTACAGTCGGTTTCTGTGCACGGCTACTGAGCTGCCGTGCACACTAATTTGACACGTCAATAAAGTTAAAAGAAAAAAAAGGACACCACGCGAAGCACTTAAATGCGCGCTTCCACACCAGTTCCTGGACCTCACACTAACAGGTGCCCACACTGTAGAACCCTACAATTTACCATTTTGGCCCTAAAGGTGGTAAAGAGGGGGGGAAACTGTGATGTGAAAAATCTTAGTCCTAGCACAAACATTCTCCACCTCTGCTGGAAGAAAATTTTACTGACTTCTGTGAATTTTATTTGCTACCCCTGCTCTAGGGCCTCTGATTAAAAAAAATGTAATTAAAGTAAATGAATGTAATTAAAGTAAAAAAAAAAAGTAATTAAAGTATATGTGTGTATATATGTATATGGGTGTGTGTATATACAGGGAGTGCAGAATTATTAGGCAAATGAGTATTTTTGAGGATTAATTTTATTATTGAACAACAACCATGTTCTCAATGAACCCAAAAAACTCATTAATATCAAAGCTGACTATTTTTGGAAGTAGTTTTTAGTTTGTTTTTAGTTTTAGCTATTTTAGGGGGATATCTGTGTGTGCAGGTGACTATTACTGTGCATAATTATTAGGCAACTTAACAAAAATCAAATATACAGTATACCCATTTCAATTATTTATTTTTACCAGTGAAACCAATATAACATCTCAACATTCACAAATATACATTTCTGACATTCAAAAACAAAACAAAAACAAATCAGTGACCAATATAGCCACCTTTCTTTGCAAGGACACTCAAAAGCCTGCCATCCATGGATTCTGTCAGTGTTTTGATCTGTTCACCATCAACATTGCGTGCAGCAGCAACCACAGCCTCCCTGACACTGTTCAGAGAGGTGTACTGTTTTCCCTCCTTGTAAATCTCACATTTGATGATGGACCACAGGTTCTCAATGGGGTTCAGATCAGGTGAACAAGGAGGCCATGTCATTAGCTTTTCTTCTTTTATACCCTTTCTTGCCAGCCACGCTGTGGAGTACTTGGACGCGTGTGATGGAGCATTGTCCTGCATGAAAATCATGTTTTTCTTGAAGGATGCAGACTTCTTCCTGTACCACTGCTTGAAGAAGGTGTCTTCCAGAAACTGGCAGTAGGACTGGGAGTTGAGCTTGACTCCATCCTCAACCCGAAAAGGCCCCACAAGCTCATCTTTGATGATACCAGCCCAAACCAGTACTCCACCTCCACCTTGCTGGCGTCTGAGTCGGACTGGAGCTCTCTGCCCTTTACCAATCCAGCCACGGGCCCATCCATCTGGCCCATCAAGACTCACTCTCATTTCATCAGTCCATAAAACCTTTGAAAAATCTTGAGATATTTCTTGGCCCAGTCTTGACGTTTCAGCTTGTGTGTCTTGTTCAGTGGTGGTCGTCTTTCAGCCTTTCTTACCTTGGCCATGTCTCTGAGTATTGCACACCTTGTGCTTTTGGGCACTCCAGTGATGTTGTAGCCCTGAAATATGGCCAAACTGGTGGCAAGTGGCATCTTGGCAGCTGCACGCTTGACTTTTCTCAGTTCATGGGCTGTTATTTTGCGCCTTGGTTTTTCCACACGCTTCTTGCGACCCTGTTGACTATTTTGAATGAAATGCTTGATTGTTCGATGATCACGCTTCAGAAGCTTTGCAATTTTAGGAGTGCTGCATCCCTCTGCAAGATATCTCACTATTTTTGACTTTTCTGAGCCTGTCAAGTCCTTCTTTTGACCCATTTTGCCTAAGGAAAGGAAGTTGCCTAATAATTATGCACACCTGATATAGGGTGTTGTCATTAGACCACACCCCTCCTCATTACAGAGATGCACATCACCTAATATGCTTAATTGGTAGTAGGCTTTTGAGCCTATACAGCTTGGAGTAAGACAACATGCATAAAGAGGATGATGTGGTCAAAATACTCATTTGCCTAATTCTGCACTCCCTGTGTGTGTGTGTGTGTGTGTGTATATATATATATATATATATATATATATATATATATATATATATATATATATATATATAATGTATATATGTATGTGTGTGTGTGTGTGTATATGTATATATATATATATATATATATAGATTATGAAAATTCTTGGTCATTTCTTTTTCCCATCAATCGTGTGCCAGCTGCGATACAAGATTGAAAGTGTCTGATCATCCTGCTGGATTTTGTGTAGAACATGAAACAAATGATGGCACAATCGTATGCGCCTTTTTTTTTTTTTTTTTTACGTCCAAATGTTTGGCCTTACTGTTCACATTGTTTTTATACAAGCTGGAGCCAATGTGAAACAGGCTTAGCAAAAAAAAAAACCAAAAAAATCTGTGGCACGGAAGGATACACTTATACCCTCGCAGTGCCAGGACTGGTTGCACAAACAGGAGCAATCCAGAGACCTTCGGCTTGTTAGACATCTCCAGATGACGCATTCACGTAACTGATAAATCTTTACTTTCTGGAAAAACTTACAGCGTTTATTCCTAGGAATCATTACCTAAAAGACTTGTTGAACTGTTCTAAGCACTTTCATCATGACTTTTACACAGGAAAGCAAAAATGTAATTCTTAGTCTTGTTTTGGATTTCTTTAACCACTTTCCCACCGGAGGATTTTGCAGCTTAAAGACCAGACCCCTTTTTTCAACTTGGCACTTCGTGACTTTAACTGATAATTGCTCGGTCATGCAATGCTGTACCTAAACGAAATTTACGTCCTTTTTTTCTCACAAACAGAGCTTTCTTTTGGTGGTATTTGATCGCCTCTGCGCTTTTTATTTTTTGCGATATTAATAAAAAAAGAGCGAAAATTTTGCAAAAAAATGACATTTTCAACTTTGTCTTTTAAAAAATATCCAATATACTCAATTTATGTCATTTTTTTTTGCCAAAATATATTTAGCTACATGTCTTTGACAAAAAAAAAATCAATGAGCGTATTTTTATTGGTTTGCGCAAAAGTTATAGCGTCTACAAACTATGGTGTAAATAGTGAAATTTACGCAGCTTTAATTTCTGACTGCCAATCTCATTTCATGAAGTGCTAAAATGGCGGGGCAGTACAAAACCCCCCCAAACTACCACTTTTTGGAAAGTAGACATCCTAAGGAATGTCCTGACAGGCATGTTGAGCTCATTGAATATTTCATTTTTTTGTCACAGGTGTTTGAAAAATGACTAAAAAAAATTTTTTTTTTTTTTTTTACACAAAGTTGTCATTGAAATGATATATTGCTCACACATGCCATGGGTATATGTGTAATTACACCCCAAAATATATTCTGCTGCTTCTCCTGAGTACAGGGATACCACATATGTGGGACTTTTTGGGAGCCTAGCTGTGTAGGGGTCCCCAAAAACAAATCACCACCATCAGAATTTCAAAGGGCGTACATTTTTCATTGCATTTTCTCACTACCTCTAACGGTTTAGGAGGCCCTGAAATGTCAAGATACCACAAAACCCCCCCAAATGACCCCATTTTGGAAAGTAGACACCCCAAGCTGTTTGCTGAGAGGCATGGTGAGTCCATGGAATATTTTATATTTTGCCACAAGTTTTGTGAAAATTACAATTTTTTTTTTAATTTTTTTTTTATACACAACGTTGTCACTAAAAGATAAATTTCTCACACATGACATGTGTATATGTGGAATGACACCCCAAAATACATTCTGCTGCTTCTCCTGAGTATGGGGATGCCCCATGTGTGAGACTTTTTGGGAGCCTAGCTGTGTACAGGACCGCAAAAGCCAATCAACACTCTCAGGTTTTCTAATGGCGTAAATTGTTCATGTCATCTCTGCACTACCTGTCACAGTTTCGCAGGCCCTAAAATTCCAAGATAGCACAAAACCCCCCCAAATGACCCCATTTTGGAAAGTAGACACCCCAAGCTATTTGCTGAGAGGCATGGTGAGTCCATGGAATATTTTATATTTTGCCACAAGTTCCGGGAAATATATATATATATATATATATATATATATATATATATATATATATATATATATATATATATATATTTTTTTTTTTACACAAAGTTGTCAGTAAATGATATATTGCTCACACATGCCATGGGTATATGTGAACTGACACCCCAAAATACATTCTGCTGCTTCTCCTGAGTACAGGGATACCCCATGTGTGAGACTTTTTTGCAGTCTAGCCGAGTACAGGACCCCGAAAACCAACCTCCACTTTCAGGCTTTCCAAGGGCGTAAATTGTTGATTTCACTCCTGACTACCTATCACAGTTTCGGAGGCCCTAAAATTCCAAGATAGCACAAAACCCCCCCAAATGACCCCATTTTGGAAAGTAGACACCCCAAGCTATTTGCTGAGAGGCATGGTGAGTCCATGGAATATTTTATATTTTGCCACAAGTTCCGGGAAATATATTATTATTATTTTTTTTTTGTTTTTTTTACACAAAGTTGTCAGTAAATGATATATTGCTCACACATGCCATGGGTATATGTGAAATGACACCCCAAAATACATTCTGCTGCTTCTCCTGAGTACAGGGATACCCCATGTGTGAGACTTTTTTGCCGTCTAGCCGAGTACAGGACCCCGAAAACCAACCTCCACTTTCAGGCTTTCCAAGGGCGTAAATTGTTGATTTCACTCCTGACTACCTATCACAGTTTTGGAGGCCATGAAATGCCAAGACAGCACAACCCCCCCCCCCAAATGACCCCTTTTCGGAAAGTAGACAACCTGAGCTATTTGCAGAGAGGCATGTTGAGTATTTTGCAGATCTCACTTTTTGTCACAAAGCTTTGGAAATTGAAAAAAGAGGAAAAAAAATGCATTTTCCTGTTTTTTCTTCATTTTCCAAAAAAAATTAGAGCTGCAAAATACTCACCATGCCTCTCAGCAAATAGATTGGAGTGTCTACTTTGCAAAATGGGGTAATTTGGGGGGGTTTTGTGCCATCTTGGCTTTTTATGGACTTCAAAAGTGTGATAGGTAGTAAGGAGTGAGATCAACAATTTACGCCCTTGGAAAGCCAAAAGGTGCGCATTGGTTTTCCGGGTCCTGTACGCGGCTAGACTGGCAAAAAGTCTCACACATGGGGTATCATTGTACTCGGGAGAAGCAGCAGAATGTATTTTGGGGTGTCATTTCACATAAACCCATGGCATGTGTGAGCAATATATCATTTACTGACAACTTTGTGTAAAAAAAAATAAAAAAATAAAAAAAAATTTTTTTCCCGAAACTTGTGGCAAAATATAAACTATTCCATGGACTCACCATGCTTCTCAGCCAGTAGCTTGGAGTGTCTACTTTGCAAAATGGGGTCATTTGGGGGGGTTTTGTGCTATCTTGAAATTTCAGGGCCTCTGAAACTCTGACAGGTAGTCAGGGGTAAAATCAGCAATTTACGCCATTAGAAAACCTGAAGATGTGGACTGGTTGTCGGGGTCGCGTACACAGCTAGGCTCCCAAAAAGTCTCACACATGGGGTATCCCTGTACTCAGGAGAAGCAAAAGAATGTATTTTGGGGTGTCATTTCACATATTCCCATGGCATGCATGAGCAATATATCATTTAGTGACAACTTTCTGTAAAAAAACAACAACAAAAAAAATAATAATAATTTTCCCGAAACTTGTGGCAAAATATAAAATACTCCATGGACTCACCATGCCTCTCAGAAAAAAGCTTTGGGTGTCTACTTTTCAAAAAGGGGTCATTTGGGGGGTGTTTGAACTGTCCCGGCATTTTATGCTCAATCTTAGCCACACATCACCCACTCTTCTAACCACTTGAAAATCAAGCCTTTTCTGTGCCTTTTTGTTTACATGAAAAAATATTTTTTTTTTACTAGAAAATTACTTTGAACCCCCAAACATTATATATTTTTTTAAAGCAGAGGCCCTATAGAATAAAATGGTGGATGTTGCAAATTTTTTTGTCACACGGTATTTGCGCACAGATTTTCCAAACGCAATTTTTGTGAAAAAAATACATTTTTTTTAATTTATTGCACAAATACACTATATAATTCCAAATTTTTTGGTAAAATTTAAAAGATGATCTTATGCCGAGTTCATAGACACCTAACATGACATGCTTTAAAAATTGCGCATGCCTGCGCAGCGGCAAAAACATACGTACATTTTTAAAAACCTTTAAAAGTCTCTACAGGTTACCACGTTAGACTTACAGAGGAGGTCTACTGCAAGAATTACTGCACTCGATCTGGCGATCGCGGCGATACCTCACATGCATGCTGCAATTGCGGTTTACATATGACACTAGACCACCGCTTGCGTGCGCCATTGCGCGCAAGCACCGGGGGAAAGGGGGGGGGCTCAATTTTTTTTTTTTTTTTTCTTTTTTCTTTTGCTTTTTTATGTTATTTTGACACCTTTCCTTTCATTTTTTTTTTTAAATCATTTTTATTGTTATCACAGTGAATTTAAATATCCCCCATGATAGCAATCTGTGGTGACAGGTACTCTTTTTTAAAAAAATTGGGGTCTTTTAGACTCTAGATCTCTCCTCTGACCTTAACGCATCTGACCACACCAAAATTGGTGTGATAAAATACTTTCCCAATTTCCCAATGGCCCTGCTTATTTCTGGCGAAACAGAAGTCATGAAATGCTCGTAGCCTCTGGCATCTTAGGCCATAGAGATGATTGGAGCCATTCTCATCTCCAATTAGCTCTATGGTTAGACAATTGAACCACCGGCTGCACTCTCGGGTTAACCGGTGGGACAGGAGAGCCCGAGAAAAACCACGGAAGGCTGCGGAAGGCGGCGGTGGGGGGGGGGAGGCCCCTCCCACTGCATGTAAAAGCAGTCTAGCGGCCAATTACCTGCTAGGATTGCTTTTACATGTAAGCCGACCGCTGGCTGTAAAAAACGATACCAAGATGATGCCTAAATCTGCAGGCATCATCCTGGTATAACCACTCAAAGTCCAGCAACGTACCAGTACATTGCTGGTCCTTGTTTGGCATATAGGTTTTTTTTTTTTTTCATGCAGCCTGTGGGCTGAATGGAAAAAAAGAGAACCTATCAGAAATCAGCACAGGAATAATGCGTAGTATTACTCATCATTAACCGCCCAAACAACCACCCACTGAATTTAATGATGGGTATACACGACACTATCCACGTATACCAAAATAGGATTTTAACTGCAGTGCTGAAATCAGAAAATCACCACAGCTGCTATCAGCAAAGGTATCCATATATGCTGAGCGCAAACACTGTTTGTGTCAGAATATATAAAATCAATGCGTGGTAGCCGACGAGTACCTGCTAGAGAAACAGGTCACAAAAGAATGAAAAAACAAAGGACATTAAAAAAAAGTACAGTAGGAAGAGTAGGACATATAAAATGACTGACACAACAAAAGTTTTTGGATTCTCATCATTAACCGCCCAAACAACCACCCACTGAATTTAATGATGGGTATACACGGCGCTATCCACGTATACCAAAATAGGATTTTAACTGCAGTGCTGAAATCAGAAAATCACCACAGCTGCTATCAGCAAAGGTATCCATATATGCTGAGCGCAAACGCTGTTTGTGTCAGAATATATAAAATCAATGCGTGGTAGCCGACGAGGGACCTGCAAGAGAAACAGGTCACAAAAGAATGAAAAAACAAACTAAGGACATTGAAAAAAGTACAGTAGGAAGGAGAAGGACATATAAAATTACTGACACAACAACAGTTTTTGGATCCTTTTATTTTTCTAACTGTTTCTTGATTTGGGACTGCGATCTTCTGCGATCTTCTCTTCCAGCTTGGGTCTCTCAAAATGTCGATGGACATCCAACATCTTTCGAGACCCTGTGTTTATGTGCCCTACACTGTGTCGTGCTGTACCCTACGCTAATACTCCACTAGTGTATGGTAGCGCTCGAAACATTCCCCGATGCAGAGACCAGGTTGGTCAGGACATTTGGGACAATAATAACGGGTGTCACGCCTAAATCCGCGCCTGCTACAGACACGACATCTTTTTTGGGGGTATCTTTGGGTAGGGGTACTCGGGAGGACATAAGGAAAATGCCTCTCATGCAGCCGGCTCACTGCATCTGGAAGGGGAAGTTGGGCAGGCATGCCTCCTGGGTACAGGTAGGCAAGGATGATCTCTTCCTGGAATTCCCGGAAAGATCCAGTTCGTCCTGACGCCCTGTATAGGACAAAGGCGTTCAGCATAGCCAATTGGTAAAGGTAAACAGACACTTTTTTGTACCAGCGTCTGGCTTTACGGGCAACTAAATACGGCGCCAAAAGCTGGTCGTTAAGGTCCACCCCTCCCATGTTAAGGTTATATTCGTGGACACAGAGGGGTTTCTCCACAACGCCAGTTGCCGTAGTGATTTGGATCGTCGTGTCTGCGTGAAGGGAGGACAGAACATAAACATCCCGTGTATCCTTCCACTTCACCGCAAGCAATTTGTCCGTTTTCAAGCAGGCTCTCGCCCCCCGACTAAGACGGGAATTTACAAGCCGTTGGGGGAAGCCCCGGCGATTAGGTCGCACGGTGCCACATGCGCCAATTTGTAAATCGAGAAGGTGACTAAATAGTGGCACGCTTGTATAAAAGTTGTCCACGTACAAATGGTACCCCTTTCCGGATAAGGGTGACACCAAGTCCCAAACGATCTTACCGCTGCTCCCTATGTAGTCTGGGCAGTTGGGGGGCTCCACACAGCTATCTTTTCCCTCATAGACCCGGAAACTAACTGTATAGCCTGTGGCCCTGTCACACAATTTATACAGTTTGACCCCGTACTTGGCACGCTTGCTGGGGAGGTACTGTTTCATAGCAAGGCGGCCAGTAAATTTAATCAGGGACTCGTCAACGCAGACAACTTGTTCGGGGGTAAACAAGGCTGCAAACCGCTGATTGAAGTGGTCTATGAGGGGCCGAATTTTGTGGAGCCGATCGTATTCAGGGTCTCCCCGAGGACGACAGATTTCATTGTCGCTGAAATGCATGAATCGCAGAATTTGCTCGTATCTCCCCCTGGACATGGAGGCAGAGTACATGCGCATATGGTGAACTGGGCTAGTGGACCAATATAGCCGCAATTCACTCTGTTTAGTTATGCCCATGTGGAGGGAAAGGCCCAGAAAGATCTTAAATTCGGAAACCGTTATAGGTTTCCAGCCGAATTGTCTGGCAAGGTGTGAATTTGGGTTGGCGGCGATGAACTGTTGTGCATATAAATTTGATTGATCCACAATCGATCTGTAAAGATCTTCCGTGAAGAACAGCTCATAAAAGTTTAGGGGCGTAAAACCAGCTGTCTCCACGTGGATTCCAGGTTGGGCGGTGAATGGGGGAAGTACTGGCGCTGTAGTATCGGTGGGTTGCCAATTAGGATATGCCAGCGCATCAGGGAGGGCACTATGGGCTCTACGGGCCTGTCTACGAATACGCGGTGGCTGCGGGCCACTACTTGTGCTAGCCACCGCACCAGCTTCAACTGCACTTAGGGGACTCGCCACGTCACCAGGTCTTACTGCAGTGCTGGTTGTACTAGGTCCAGGTTGTACTAGGCCGCTGGCGCTTGCCAGGTCGCCAGAAAAATGAGCGGCACTAGTACCCACACTCTGCTCCATACGAGCACCCTGCGATTCCTGCATCTCAACAACTTCAGAATGGGGTCGGGTACGCCTGGGTCTAACAGGGACCCATCTGTCGTCGGAGCTATCTGTCAGGGAGCCGCTGCCGTCATCAGGTTCATATACTGACACTAATTCGGTCATTGTAGCTTCCCCTTCGCTATCAGATGACTCGGTCAGCATATAACTGAGAAGCTCTTCATCCCTGTACGAACGTTTGGTCATTTTGGTAACTAAATTTACTCGTACAGTGATGCGACTCACAGGTAATAAAAGCACCTGGTTGTCGAAGATTATTTCAAGCGCTACAAAAAAAAACTGCTAATGCTAGCAGGGATCAGGCCTGACTCTGCTAACACAGCGGTTTTGTGTCTTGTGTTTTTTTGCAAGTGACAGTAATCTATTGATTACTACACTTGCCTGGGTGAAAGGGTTAAACGCAGGTGCTGGCCGGAATCAGTACTGATCGTGCAAACACCGCGTTTTGGGAACCCTAAACTATGGGGGCGCTAGTATAGTTCTGATCAGATCAGATATTGATCTGTTCAAACACTATACTAGAAATGGAAGTGTAGGTGCGTGCGTGCGTGCGTGTGTGGCAATCAAGGGGTTACTTCTAAACTATGCGCTGGGGATCTGGGGGGGGTGGCGGGGACCCTAAACCTCCTTTGGGAAAGAAACTAGCTAGCTAGCGCAACCTCAAGTCACAATGACACCAATACAAAATACAGTAAAAACAGTATATTATGTGTGTATTAGTGCTAATGTGACAGAGGGTGTAGGGGTTAACGGGATGTGATCAGGGGGGGATCAGGGGTTTAAATCTTTATTGGAAGGGGCTGGCGGGTATCCTAAGGATAAAAGGAACGGTGGCAAGCGCTAAACCTGGTCACAAGTCACACTTATACGGGTATATAGAAAATGCTATATACTGTATACAGTGTGTGTTATGGCAGGGGGTGTAGGGGTGATCAGGGGGGGATCAGGGGATTAAATCTTTATTGGGCGGGTGGCGGGGACCCTAAACCTCCTTGGGACACAAACTTAGTCGCCTGCGCTAATTCTGATCACAATGACACTAATACAAAAATACAAAAACACAGTATATTACGTTTGTATTAGTGCTGATGTGACAGAGGGTGTAGGGGTTAACTAGCGGTGATCAGGAGGGGATCAGGGGGGATCAGGGGCTTAAATCTTTATTAGGGGGGGGGGTGGCGGGTAATTCAAGTGGAAAAAGGGGGGTCGCAAGCGCTAGACCTGACCACAAATCACACTTATACGGGTATATAGCAAAATGCTATATACTGTATACGGTGTGTGTTATGGCAGGGGGTGTAGGGGTGATCAGGGGGGGGTCAGGGGCTTAAATCTTTATTGGGCGGGTGGCGGGGACCCTAAACCTTCTTGGGACAGAAACTTAGTCGCCTGCGCTAATTCTGATCACAATGACACTAATACAAATATACAATAACACCGTATATTGCCTTTGTATTAGTGCTGATGTGACAGAGGGTGTAGGGGTTAACTAGCGGTGATCAGGGGGGGGTCAGGGGAGATCAGGGGCTCAAATCTTTATTAGGGGGGGGTGGGGGGTAATTCAAGTGGAAAAGGGGGGGTCGCAAGTGTTACACCTGTTCACAAATCACACTTATACAGGTATATAGGTATATGCTATATGCTGTATATAGTGTGTGTTGTGTCAGGTGCTGTAGGGGTTAATCGGGGGGGCGATCGGGGGTGAAATGTGCCTATCTAACTGTGTGTGGGTGTGCTTGGTGCAGTACTCACAGTAAGATGTGCTCTCCTCTCACGCTGGATCCAAAAAGACCGTTGTGGGGGGAGGGCACATCTCCTCTAAGCCTGTGTTTACATTTCACAGGCTTAGAGGGAGATCTGATTGGGCAGGACCGATCAACAGGTCCAGACCAAAAATGATTGGCCTGGACCTGATGACTGATCGGTTCTGAACCCAATCGAGCCATCGGTGTCGGCGGGCACGCGCGGGAGCGCGCACAGGACCGGCAGGAAGTAGCGACGTAGACCTACGTCACTCTGCCTGGCCGGGGCCGACTGCCGCAGTAAATATACTGTGCGCAGTCGGCAAGTGGTTAATGTAAAGTGTCCATACTTTGTATGTGTAGCTGAAATCCAGGCCCAGATTCATGTCTTGTTAGAACACTCAGGTTACTGAGACCAATTTTTTCTATTTTATTTTTTTTTTACTGTCTATAATTTACTTTTCATCTGCGGCATACAGTATATTAACCACTTTACCACTAGAGCATTTTGCTGTCTTACGTCTGGGCCACTTTTTGGGATTCGGCGCTGTGCGACTTTAACTGACAATTGCGCGGTCGTGCGACACCGTACCCAAACAAAATTTACGTCCTTTTTTCCCATAAACAGAGCTTTCTTTTGGTGGTATGTGATCACCTGTGCGATTTTTACTTTTTGCGCTATAAACAAAAAAAGAGCTTTTATTTTGAGAAAATAACAATATTTTTCACATTTTTTTATATGAAATTCCCCCCAAAAAAGATGTAAAAACCAATTTGTTTTTAAATTTTTGGCCAATTTGTTTTCTGCTACCTATGTTTGGTAAAAAAAAAATCGCAATAAGCGTATTTTGATTGGTTTGCGCAAAAGTTATTGCGTTTACTAATAAAGGGAAAGATTTTTGTCATTTTTGGTGTTTTTTTTTTTAACGCGTAATGGCGGCGATCTGCGATTTTTTTTTTTTTTTTTTTTTTTTTTTTTGCGGGACTGCGACATTGCGGCGGACAGATCGGACCCTTGCCTGACATTTTTGACACTTTTGGGGGTACCAGTGACATTACTGCAGTAATCAGTGCTATACATATGCACTGTTACTGTAAAAATGACACTGGCAGGGAAGGGGTTAACTTTATTGGAGAGGGAGGGGTTAATGTATGCCTGGTGCTTACTGACGTGTGGGGGGGAGGTGACTTTGTGAGACAGGGACAGATCGGATGTCCAGCTATGCTGAACACTCCGATCTGTCACTCCCTGTCACTGAGGAGATCCGCCCGCTTGTGTTTACACAGGCGGGCGGATCTCCACACTAGATCCCCCGACGATCGGGGCAGAGCAGCGGCGATCGCCGCTGCTCCTCCCCTGGCCCGACTCCCGCTGTGAATGAAAACAGCGGGAGCGCGCCTCCGGCGGCGCGCGAGCGCCGCCTACAGGGGAGGAGTCTGACGACGTAGGTCTACGTCGTCAGACGGGAACGAGCCACTTTGCCGCAGTACTATTACAGTACTTAGCGGTAAAGTGGTTAAAATAATGGGTAGGGAATATCATTCTTAAAGTTGGCCTTGTGTCCGCAAGCATGCATTTGATGATACAAAATATATATTGAAGTAATAGGTAAGCGTAAAACTGTCTAAGCATATTACAGTCTGACTTTATCCCTCTCAGCTTTACCAAAGTAGTTTAATGGAATTTCTTACATGAACAATCCATTTAAAGTGATTTGTAAAAGCTTCCTTTTTTAAATTAAATGAATAAACATGTCATACACACCTGCTCTGTGCAATGGTTTTGCACAGAGCAGCCCTAATCCTCCTTCTCGCATCCCCCCCATTGCCTACTATAGAAAGCTTTTTTTTTTAATTTTTTTTAATATGGGGCACTTGTGCAAGCTCACTTCTAAGCCCCGCTGGTTTTACCCCCTCCCTCATCATAGGATTAGAGTGATAGCAGCAGGAGCCGCTGCTCTCCTGCACAATGCTGGATTGCGATCGGGCTCAGGTAAGTATGAAGTGGGGCTGGAGGGGGATCCTCTGAAACGAAAGGGTTTTTTTTTTACCTTCATACATAGAATGCATGAAGGTAAAAAATATGAATGTGTTACAAAACTCACAACTGTAAAATAAGTCTGTATATGCAGTAAAGCATGCTTGATATACTCCGAGGAACCAAAGGGGTTAATCCCCTACATTGTGTAAAAAGGCTGTTTGATCCTGTCTTCTCTGATCCTCCCATTCCTCCATAGTCCCTAATACATCTCCTGATAGTACGGAGCCTTGGGAGCAATCTGTAAATTAAAAAAGAATAGCGCGCAAATGCAAAAGAAATAACTACCAAATCTGAAGACAATCCATAAATAAAAATGGGGGTTTGGTCCCACCATATGGCCATATCGTGCTCAAGCCCACTACTGCGTCAAAGTACCCCATTATCAGTGGGTCCTACACTATCCATGAAAAAGAGATGAATCCAGCCTTTCTAACCCTTGGAGATAATAATCCTTGCTGGGAAGGATGTGCAAATGCACTACAGGGGACTCCTCCTATATCCACTTGATGGTGGACACTGATTGAGTACAGGTGTGTGTGGGGGGGTGGGGAGGGTTGCTCAACCTCGATAGTCTGGTCAGACCGAATACATAATAAACAGGCAAAAAATTTGGGGGAGCATACCCATGTATTTCTTTTGCATTTGCGCGCTATTCTTTTTTAATATACATGTCTTTTGGTTCATAGCTGCAGCAGCTTTAGAAATACATGGGTATGCTCCCCCAAATTTTTTGCCTGTTTATTAGCAATCTGTAAATGCTTAGTTTGATGTGTATTGCTAGAGAGTTGTTTTTTTTTTTTTTTGGATGGGTGCATGTGATCAGCGCAGAACCAATCAGCACTGTCCAGACAGAGGGTCAGGAGTCATGCAGCCTCATAGGACTGTTGGAGGAGAATAAAAACTCCTACAAGCTTTAACCAGTGTTCGGCCAGACACTGATAGAAGTCACAAGACTGCTAAATACTGCTGATGAGAAAAGTTATTTGGCAGTTTAGATTTACTAAAAAAAAAAAATTGCATTTCCATGTTCTGTGGGCAGGGCCGGTGCTACCACTAGGCATACTAGGCAGCCGTCTAGGGCGCGCTGTCTCCTAGGGTGCAGCCATGGCCAGGGGGACTCTGGGGACCCTAATGTAAGGGGGAGCTATGGGGATCCTAATGAAAATGGGGTCTCTGTTGTAAGGGTTAACTCTAGGGACCCTAATTGAAGGGGGGGATAACTCTGGGGACCCTGATGTGAGGGTGAGGGAACTTTAGGGACCCTGATGTGATGGGTAAACTCTGATGTAAGGGGGTCAGGCCCGGGGGGGCCCGGGCCTAAAGCCGTGTAAGGAGCCCCTCAATTTCTGATGGCTGCACTGTTCCCCACACACTGCGCCAGCTTTCTGCATATCACTGCAGGATTTGATGATGTTAGCGGAAGAGGAAACTGTCTCCTGCAACCTTCAGTCAATCCATGAAGAAGAGTTATGCGCAACATAACTTCCTCCCAGCTCCCCAGTCAGTCTGCACATGGAGCTAACATTGACAAGGCGGTGGGAAAGCATCCCTGTACAGGCTGCATTTGGAGCCATTCTCTTTTTTTGTAGGGGGTGCAAGTAGCTGGTCTTGCCTGGGGCGCAAAATAGTCTAGTACCTGCCCTGACTGTGGGGGAACCAGATATAGTGAATGCAGGGTCCGGGGTTTAGTAACACTTTTAAGGCTTTAGGGCCACTTTAATTCCTGCCTAAAAAGGCAGGACCTTGTACTACATACTTATTAGCAGAGGTTAAATAATTTGTAATGTGTGTGATCTCTTCTCACTTTCTGGTATTGCTTACCCTCTGGATTGCTGTATCCCTCCTGTCAATGCTTTCATTGTATGTTTTCCCTGCATGCCCAGTGCCATGTTTGTTCAGGCAACATCCAGGCTTAATACTGAACACAGTGGTCTGACTTTGTGTTGGAAAGAAAGTGGAAATTTAGGTCTCCAACCTTCTCTAATCCAAGCATTTGCAGTGCTTTGACAACATGGAAGGGATTTACTAAAACTGGCGCATGCAAAGAAACCAATCCGCTTCAAAGTTTTATTGTGTTTTTATTGTCAAAGCCTAATTGAACAAGCTGAAGTTAGAAGTTTACTGGCTACTATGACAGCTGCCCCAAATTCTAAATGCAGTTTTAGTAAATTTCCCCCTATGTACAGTGGGTACGGAAAGTATTCAGACCCCCTTAAATTTTTCACTCTTTGTTATATTGCAGCCATTTGCTAAAATCATTTAAGTTCATTCTTCTTCCTCATGAATGTACACATAGCACCCCATACTGACAGAAAAACACAGAATTGTTGACATTGTTGCAGATTTATTAAAAAAGAAAAACTGAAATATCACATGGTCCTAAGTATTCAGACCCTTTGCTGTGACACTCATATATTTAACTCAGGTGCTTTCCATTTCTTTTGATCATCCTTGAGATGGTTCTACACCTTCATTTGAGTCCAGCTGTGTTTGGTTATACTGATTGGACTTGATTAGGAAAGCCACACACCTGTCTATATAAGACCTTCCAGATCACAATGCATGTCAGAGCAAATGAGAATCATGAGGTCAAAGAAACTGCCTGAAGAGCTCAGAGACAGAATTGTGGCAAGGCACAGATCTGGCCAAGGTTACAAAAAGATTTCTGCTGCACTTAAGGTTCCGAAGAGCACAGTGGCCTCCATAATCCTCAAATGGAAGACATTTGGGACGACCAGAACCCTTCCTAGAGCTGGCTGTCCGGCCAAACTGAGCTATCGGGGGAGAAGAGGCTTGGTGAGAGAGGTAAAGAAGAACCCAAAGATCACTGTGGCTGAGCTCCAGAGATGCAGTCAGGAGATGGGAGAAAGTTGTAGAAAGTCAACCATCACTGCAGCCCTCCACCAGTCGGGGCTTTATGGCAGAGTGGCCCGACGGAAGCCTCTCCTCAGTGTAAGACACATGAAAGCCCGCATGGAGTTTGCTAAAAAACACTTGAAGGACTCCAAGATGGTGAGAAATAAGATTCTCTGGTCTGATGAGACCAAAATAGAACTTTTTGGCCTTAATTCTAAGCGGTATGTGTGGAGAAAACCAGGCACTGCTCATCACCTGTCCAATACAGTCCCAACAGTGAAGCATGGTGGTGGCAGCATCATGCTGTGGGGGTGTTTTTCAGCTGCAGGGACAGGACGACTGGTTGCAATCGAGGGAAAGATGAATGCGGCCAAGTACAGGGATATCTTGGACAAAAACCTTCTCCAGAGTGCTCTGGACCTCAGACTGGGCCGAAGGTTTACCTTCCAACAAGACAATGACCCTAAGCACACAGCTAAAATAACGAAGGAGTGGCTTCACAACAACTCCGTGACTGTTCTTGAATGGCCCAGCCAGAGCCCTGACTTAAACCCAATTGAGCATCTCTGGAGAGACCTAAAAATGGCTGTCCACCAACGTTTACCATCCAACCTGACAGAACTGGAGAGGATCTGCAAGGAGGAATGGCAGAGGATCCCCAAATCCAGGTGTGAAAGACTTGTTTCATCTTTCCCAAAAAGACTCCTGGCTGTATTAGATCAAAAGGGGGCTTCTACTAAATACTGAGCAAAGGGTCTGAATACTTAGGACCATGTGATATTTCAGTTTTTCTTTTTTAATAAATCTGCAACAATGTCAACAATTCTGTGTTTTTCTGTCAGTATGGGGTGCTATGTGTACATTCATGAGGAAGAAGAATGAACTTAAATGATTTTAGCAAATGGCTGCAATATAACAAAGAGTGAAAAATTTAAGGGGGTCTGAATACTTTCCGTACCCACTGTACATATCTGACTAGCTTCATGGCAGCCAGAAAGATCTGATCTGCTGTGATTTGGGAGATATGCATTGTATCATCAGCAATCTAGGATCTCTGCTGCAACAGGGGTATTCAGCAGTTTTGTTTTTTGATTGCTGAATCAAATCAACACTAAGGCTCCTTTCACACGGACGGCGCTCCTGACAGAGTCCGTTCTGCTCAGCGGGGATCGATCCGCCGATCCCCACTGAGCAGGCAGATGACAGCTCTGTTTCCGCTCTATGTGCAGAGACGGAGCTGTCAGTTTCCTTCTCTCCTCTATGGGGAGATCAGATGAGAACGGACCGCTTGTCCATTCTCATCCGATCCGATCCTCCAGATGGATGGAAAATAGGGTTTTCCATCCATCCGGATTCCACGGACAGGATCAAATCGGGTGTCAGCGGAGATCCGGTCTGCCTGAAAAACGGACAATAAGATTGGAAAGCCCGTGTGAAAGGGGCCTAAGGAATGGATGGAGCCAAGGTCATTTATAAAGCGGAGTGGTTATTGGAGATTGTTTAGGGGGCAACATTGCAAAAATTAAATTCTGCCCTAAAGCTCTATAAGATTCCTGTTTCCCAAGTTGTAAAATTGTACTTCTGTCTATTCAAAGCAACAAATGATCGATTAAACTCCACACACTACCTCATCTTCTGCTCATTTGAAGCGGAACTACACTGCATCTGAGCACCAAATCCATGGTTTTATTCATTTTTAATATTTAAAGCGAACTCCATCACCCACCATCCATGTCTCCATGCTTTATTTTGCTGAGAAATCACTTTAAAAAACACTCCCCTAGCACTTCTGCCCATGGCCATCTTGAGTAAGCCGGTGATTCATGTAGCGTTTACTTCTTGAAATCCTTTTGCCCTTAGCTCAGGCATGTGTGTAGTAGAGCGGACTGGAAATCTCTTCGTTTTTTTGAGATGTGTGTAGTATTCTGCCGCACAGAATTGAAAAAAGTCCATATAAGTCTATGTATGATGAAGTAGTCCAAAATGTAGGGCTACCATCAGATGAACCAATAAGCCATAGGTTCCAACAGGGCTGAGAATAAACAGAGAGAAGAGGCGCCTCTGAGTGTAGACATTAGGTACATTTATTAAGGTGTAATAAAATACTCGCATCGGTTCAGGATTATAATTGATAGGTAGGCACCCGCCTGGGTGTATCCAGGGTGGGGGTGTATATCTTATGGATGCTGCCATTGGAAAAAACGTATCCCCTCTTCACTGTAAACTGACAATTGCGGTGGATGGAGCAGGAGTGGGAACGAAGCACGGAAGACAAACCAGATGAAACCGAGGCTTGGAGAGCGGTAAACTCCGGCGTTGTGAATGGATGATGTCACAATACTGCTTGCTGAGAAAACCCCTCCCTCCTCTCCTGAAGGCTCCTGGGATGAATGCTATCATTTGCCTAGGCCTGGACACCAGGAAGTAACCAAAGTGAAAAAAAAAAAGTTGTAAATATGATATACTTTCCTATCTATGATCGAATGCTAGCAGCATAAGGATTAAAAATTTTCAATGTTGATTGTGAGAGCGTAGTTCCACTTTAAGGATGTTGCTCATAAGTCCTAATATGTTCTGAAAAGTAGCATTCGGTTTTGGAGAAGGAAAGGATCTTTTCATGGTGTATGTTTGTGCAGTGAAAAGAAAAGGTGCAGGAAGGAAGAAATCACAGCCACTATGAATGTTTGGCAACAAAAAGATTTGCCTGTGTATGGCCAACCGAACGCTGAACTCCTTCTGATATGGATTCACAAAGCAAGTCCATTTATTCCCTTGTGTTGTAGGAAAAATCATATCTGCTCAGAATATCTCGAAAAGTACAAAGTAATACAAAGATTTCTTGAATGGGTGTTCTGGTTTCTCTTGAGACACATCCATTCTGCTCTTGAGCCTGTTGCTCAAAGATAAGGGTGCCAGTTTTGGCAGCATTCAGGTTTCAGGCAATCACTCACCCTGTATGGGCCCTCTGCCCATTCTGTCTTATTCCTTTCACTTTAGGTGTGTAAATTAGGCTGGTCGCTTCATGGCACTACATCTCCCAGATGTGCCCATGTTTTATATTGGCTTTTGAGCATGCTGCCAAGGCATATTGGTGACTTTTTTTTTTTTTCCTTTCTTTATCAGCTTGTCTGCTTCTACGTAGAGCTGCACGATTCTGGCCAAAATGAGAATCACGATTTTTTAGCTTGGAATAAAGATCACGATTCTCTCACGATTCTCTGTGTAACAAAAAAAAATTGGGATAACTTTACTGTTACGTTTTTTTTTTTTATTCATTAAAGTCTATGAATTGCGTTTGAAAGACTGCTGCGCAAATACAGTGTGACATAAAATATTGTAACAATCGCCATTTTATTCTGTAGGGTCTCTGCTAAAAAAATATATAAAATGTTTGGGGGTTTTAAGTACTTTTCTAGCAAAAAAAACTGATTTTAACTTGCAAGAACAAGTGTCAGAAAAAGGTTTAGTCTTTAAGAGGTTAAACATCCTTTCTCCCTGGCAGAGGGAAGGAAAAGATACAATGTAATCATTTTGTTTATAGTTACTGGGAGACTTACATTCACACCTGAGCGTAGCGTTTTCGTGCGTTTTTTACCGCGATTTTACCGCGATTTACAGGCGTTTTTACAGGCGTTTTTTGTGCAGGTGTTTTTAGATTGAATAGAAACCAATGGAAAACGCCTGTAATCTGCCCAAAAAGAAGCTCATGTACTTTTTTAAACGTTGGGCGTTTTGCTTACAGCGTCAAAACGCTCAGATGTGAACAGGGACCATTGAAATGAATAGGATTTGTCTTGTTGGGCGTTTTGAGAGCTGATCCTAGAGCAGAAAAACTCCCCAAAAACGCCCAAAAACGCCTACATGTGAACGGAGCCTAAATGCTGATTTTGCAAGGCTTTTTTTTTTTTTCCACAGCTGTTTTCTCTGCTTCCTCGAAGCTATGCAAAGAATCGAGCATATGTCAGGTTTAGATCGTCAGGGGGGGGTGAATCGAGATCACGATTTTCATACGATTAATCGTGCAGCTCTACTTCTACGTCAGGTGACAAGTCGTGCCAGTGTGAACCGGGACTAAATGTCTTATGTCTTATGAGACGTTTATTTCTGATGCTCCTTTAACATAATACAGCTTGTTGGGGAATGAGATAGAGGTCATCAGGACAGAACAGGATGACATTGTCTCTAGCCATTTAGGCATAAGGCAGGGTCGTAGACCGTGTACATGGCAGCCAATTTATCATAGGGGCCTCTTTTAGGGGTTAACTAGAAGTCACGTGCTCTTGGCAAAGTTTTAAATGGGTCCACAATGAGTGGCAGCAGATTTATATAATATTTATAAAGGACCTCTATTTACATCCCCCAAGACCCCGTTCACACTGGGGCGACCTGTCAGGCGACCTGGTCGCCTGACGGGTCGCCTGCCATAGAGAAGCTGTGGACCCGTTCTAATAGGAGCGACACAAGTCGCTCCGACTTAGAAAAAGGGTCTGGAGCTTCTTTGGGACGACCCAGAGCGACCTGCATAGACTTCAATGTTATGAAGTCCGTGCCGGCCGCTCCGAGGTCGCGGTGCGAGCAGCGTGCCGCGACCTATGAGGTCGCCCCGGCAAGTCGGATCACCCCAGTGTGAACGGGGCCTAAATCAGGGGTCTTCAAACTTTCTAAACAAACGGCCAGTTTACTGTCCTTTAGACTTTAGAGGGGCAGGACCATGGCCAGTGGGAGAAAAACATGTCCTATCTTTGGTATTAGGGAAATTATTAGTGCCCCATCGTTGGTGTCAGTGGGAGGAATAGTGCCCCATCGTTGGTGTCAGTGGGAGGAATAGTGCCCCATCGTTGGTGTCAGTGGGAGGAATAGTGCCCCATCGTTGGTGTCAGTGGGAGGAATAGTGCCCCATCATTGGTGTCAGTGGAAGGAATAGTGCCCCATCGTTGGTTTCAGTGGGAGGAATAGTGCCCCATCATTGGTTTCAGTGGGAGGAATAGTGCCCCATCATTGGTGTCAGTGGGAGGAATAGTGCCCCATCATTGGTGTCAGTGGGAGGAATAGTGCCCCATCATTGCTGTCAGTGGGAGGAATAGTGCCCCATCATTGGTGTCAGTGGGAGGATTAGTGCCCCATCATTGCTGTCAGTGGGAGGAATAGTGCTCCATCATTGCTGTCAGTGGGAGGAATAGTGCTCAAAGGGCCTGATAAAGGCAAGCAAAGGGCCACATGCAGCCCCCGGGCTGCAGTTTTTATAGACCACTGCCCTAAAATAATGGTTATCTCGACAGGCAGCCTTTACAGTACCCCTGTTTACACCATCCTAACACTGGTGTTGGGTCATGGGATAACGTGGTGCGTCCCTGCTTCCCTTCCCGAGCTCTATCCTCCTTGCAAGCATTGTACGTTTTTATTTATTAATTTTTTTAATTACTATTTTGTTCAATAAACGCTTCATACTTCACCATGGAAGCCTTTCATTCTTGCTCCCTATAAATTGTGTATGCCCAGATGGAGTTTTTTCTGACCATCGGTTGAGGAGGCCCCCTCACTCAAATTTGGCGATATCTATACTTACCTCTGGTAAGTAGGCATTTTGATTACTGGTGGTAGACAGGAAGTTTATCTCTCACAGCACACCTTTTGTGAAGAAGTTGGAATGAATGGGTTAAGACCACTTTGGCATGCACAATTACGTTGGTGATTAAGGACTTTTTCTTGATAATAGGATCCATCCAATTCTCATTCACAGCACTTTAATTATTTAATTATGATGCAAATTATATTCCGTTTTTTTAAAGCACTATTTATTTGCATATTGCACTTTATTTTATGTATGAATTTGTTTATCGCAGTCACAGCACAATTTGATTTGCCTATATTTTGCCTATATTAGAGGCTATTTATTGATTGGCACTTATGCACAGATTGCATTTTATAGTTTGATTTATGTCCATTATGGACCATTAATAATTTTTGTCACAATTAAGCGCGGTTTAAAGAATCAATTGACTAACCAGTTGAGCCGTCTTTTTGAAATTCTATTAATCTAGACCCTGTGGTCTTACAACCAGCAGCTTCATACGTTTGTTCTTATGCACTGATATTTATTTTTCAAATATTTATCAATAGGTTGTGCAGGTAGTGGATATATAATTGATTCATATATTCCATTTTTGAAGTTCCCCCATCATTGCTGTCAGTGGGAGGGATAGTGCCCTATGGGCTGGATAAAGGCAAGCAAAGGGCCACATGCGGCCCCTGGGCTGCAGCAATATTGGTTATCTCGACAGGCAGCCTTTACGGTACCCCTGTTTACACCATCCTAACACTGGTGGTCTGTAACCCAACCCTGTTTGCACCATTTTATTTTACAGAATTTTCAAGGGTGTGTGATCTGTAGGCAGCATTCTTTAATACCCCGATTTTTTTTGCTTATTCGCTTTATTTCTACTTAAACACCTTAGAAATTTCTTCCGGACAGAAATTTGGATCAGCCGCAAAAGCAACAAGCCGATAAGTGCAATATCTATATTTTGTATCATATTAAAATGGATTCCTATTGGTACAATTGTATCTCCAGGTACCTGAATTACCACTTTTTATTAAGCACTTTTCGGCCACAATATGCTATCAAGTATTCACTCGGCTACGTTAACCTGTACTTTTTTGTCATAGCAATAAAAAAAAAAAAACTGTTAGAGGTTCTAGCCTCCTCTCGCGGTCCATTGACTACTACAGGACCGGTTCTAATAGGAGCGACACAAGTTGCTCCAACTTAGAAAAAGGGTCCTGTACTACTTTGGGAAGACCTCGGGGCGACTTGCATAGACATTCATTATATGAAGTCTGTGCAAGTCGCGCCGAAGTCGCGGTGCACGGGACTTAACAAGTCGCCACCGAAGTAGTACAGAGTCGTACCGCTGCAGTGTGAATGGGCTCTAAAGCACATGTTACCCCAACAATTCATATTTCTGATGTGGGTCTGTGTTATGTAGTTGTAGGAAAACGTATTCTGTTTGGTTTGCAATGCTTCCTTTGTGTGAAATACCTAGTGTTCCTGAGACTCCCCCTGCTTTTCTATTTCAAACTGACCACACTAGACATAGAAGCACATCTATTTCAGTGTGGTCAGTTTGCTTCTTTTCATTCTACTTGGAAGCACAGCCTGCCAGTGCCCTGGTGGTCAGACATCTGCTAATGCCACCCTGCACAGGTCTTCACAGGGAAGAGCAGTCTATTGCTCTTCCACTGCCTCCTGCTAACACCTTCCCCAGCAGTCTTCACCCCCTGCTCTATAAGATCGGCCATACATGGATCGCATTCCATCTGGTTCAGCAGGGACTAGCTGAATTTAATTCCATGTATGGACTGCTTGGTTGTACACAAGTTGATCTATTGATCAGCCTGTGTACAACCAGCCTGTTGGATTCTTCTCGAAGGATCAGTGCCACTGACTATAGCTGGCAACACTGATCTGCTCATAAGTTTACATACCCTGGCAGAATTTGATTTCTTGACCATTTTTCAGAGAATATGAATGATAATACAAAAGCTTTTCAAAACGCTACATTAGGAGAGGAGTCAACAAGGCCTATGATGAAAGGCACACCATTCCTACTGTGAAACACGGAGGTGGATTGCTTATGTTTTGGGGATGTGTGAGCTACAAAGGCACAGGAAAATTGGTCAGAATTGATGCCAAGATGAATGCAATATGTTATCAAAAAGTACTGGAGGAAAATTTGCATTCATTTGCCCGGAAGCTGCGCATGGGACGTACTTAGATATTCCAACATGACAATGATCCCAAACCCAAGGCCAAGTCAACCTGTCATTGGCTAAAGCAGAATAAAGTGAAGGTTCTGGAGTGGCCATCTCAGTCTCCTGACCTCAATATCATTGATCCACTCTGGGGAGATCTCAAACATGCAGTTCATGCAAGACAGCCCAAGAATTTTCAGGAACTGGAGGTTTTTTAACCACTTTACCACCGGAGGATTTTGCTGTCTTACGTCCAGGCCACTTTTTGTGATTCGGTGCTGTGCGACTTTAACTGACAATTGCGCGGTCGTGCGAAGCCGTACCCAAACGAAATTTACGTCCTTTTTTTCCCACAAACAGAGCTTTCTTTTGGTGGTATTTGATCACCTGTGCGATTTTTACTTTTTGCGCTATAAACAAAAAAAGAGCGTTTATTTTGAGAAAATAACTATTTTTAACATTTTTCTATATGAAATTCCCCCCAAAAAAGATGTAAAAACCAATTTTTTTTAAAATTTTTGGCCAATTTTTTTTCTGCTACCCATGTTTGGTAAAAAAAATCACAATAAGCGTATTTTGATTGGTTTGCACAAAAGTTATTGCGTTTACTAACAAAGGGAAAGATTTCTGTCATTTTTGGTGTTTTTAACGCGTAATGGCGGCGATCTGCGATTTTTTTTTTTTTTTTTTTTTTTTTTTTTTTTTTTTTTTTGCGGTACTGCAGCGGACAGATCGGACCCTTGACTGACATTTTTGACACTTTTGGGGGTACCAGTGACATTACTGCAGTAATCGGTAGGGATGTAACGATATTACCGCTATCGCGGTATCGCGGTTGTTACTATGGCCCGATATCGTCGTGGTGGGTGCACGGTTGCAGGCGGCAGAGCGGCCGCTCGTCTCTGAGTATTCTGACTGGTCTGTCTCGTCGGCGGTCACTCACCTCTATGCTGCACTGCTACTGGCCGAGCCGAGGCGAGCGGCTGCCAGTTGGTTTGGAGCAGTGTGGGTGGGCGGGCTTGTGGGGCGGAGGCGGAGCCAGCGCACGAGAGCCGCGGAGTCGGAATCGGCGGAGCAGCTTCCTTCCAGGCAGGCACCACAGCGTGACAGCACGGCAAGACAGTCAGCAGCAGTGACACCAGACCGCCGGTGAGTTTATTATGTGTACTGCTGAATGACTAAAACTCCTAGCCTTTAGGCTGTCACAAGGCTGATCTGGATGCTGGCACCAAATGGAGGTCCTACCTGCCCCTATGGAATCGATCCTTTGATCACTGAGCTACTTAGATGTTGTTGCAAGGGTATGTGACAGGGGGCGCTCTTGATGGTGCCCACAGGCATTCTGAACAGAAGTTTGTACAGTATATAGCTATCTCCCCGTAGTATGTCAAGGATTCGTTGAATAATCTTATGCCTGTGGCTTGGAATTTATTTTCATCGCTCGGCATATTGCGATGTTGTTTTGTAGCAGATTATAGAGAGATGTACAAAGACTTAAATGGTTTCCCTTTACTGGTTTGTCCACTTTCTCATGAAGCCGTAAACGGCTGCCATATGTGATCAGACATTCACAAGCTGCCTGCCTAACACTGGCAGGTGAAACCCAAAAGGAAAAGTTCTTTCAGGGTGAGTGATGGCATGGAAACAAGTAGAAATGGGCACTCGTTGACCTGCCTAGTTTTCCGATATTAACATTTTGAAATCTTTCGGGCAAATGGCTGAATGAAACTGGAGCCAAAGCAATAAAACAGCGGGTCCATGCATTTTTTCATATGAAAAGTGCACAGACATATTAATTAATTCAGAAAGTTTTTGTTATCATTGCTTATTTATATACAAAACACTACCGTGAGCTTTTCCACAATATCGCAATAAATATCGTACCGTGAGGTCAATATCGAAATTGTATCGTACCGTGAGATTTTGATATCGTTACATCCCTAGTAATCGGTGCTATAAATATGCACGGTTACTGTAAAAATGACACTGGCAGGGAAGGGGTTAATTTTATTGGAGAGGGAGGAGTTAATGTATGCCTGGTGCTTACTGACGTGTGGGGGGGAGGTGACTGTGTGAGACAGGGACAGATCGGATGTCCAGCTATGCTGAACACTCCGATCTGTCACTCCCTGTCACTTGGGAGATCCGCCCGCTTGTGTTTACACAGGCGGGCGGATCTCCACACTAGATCCCCGACGATCGGGGAAGAGCTGCGGCGATCGCCGCTGCTCCTCCCCTGGCCCGACTCCCGCTGTGACCGAAAACAGCGGGAGCGAGCCTCCGGCGGCGCGCAAGCGCCGCCCAGGAGGGGGAGTGTCTGACGACGTAGTACTACGTCGTCAGGCGATAACGAGCCACTCTGCCGCAGTAATATTACTGTGGGCGGTGGTAAAGTGGTTAAAGGAAGAATGGGCAGCTTTACCATCTGAGAAGATAAAGAGCCTCATCCACAAATACCCCAAAATACTTCAAGCTGTCATTGATGTTAACGGGGACAATACACGGTATTAAGAACTGGGGTATGTAAACTTTTGATCAGGGTATTTTGGGTACTTTCTGTTGACATTATGATTTAAAAAGAGTAAACACAGTTGAATGATAATAAATGGCTTTAGGCAAACACCAACCATGAGTAAAAGAAAAGTTTGTGTTCTCATTAATATTCTCTGAAAAAGGGCCAAGAAATCATAAATTCTGCCAGGGTATGTAAACTTATGAGCACAGCTGTAAGTGGGAAGGATCCCCCCCATCCTCATTAAATGTGGGAATCTGTTCATTTTTTCATTTAAAGAAAATGAATCATGTAGGGGGGATGTAGGCTTCTATGCAGCTAAAAACAGAGGTCACGCGATCACTTCTAAAACAAGAATATAAAGTGATTTAGAATGTGTTTTTTTTTTTTAATAAATATATTTTTTTATAAATATATACATACAGTGTGTGTGTGTGTGTGTGTTATAGCTACATAGGGTGGGCCAACTCCATATCGAACCCTGCAGAAGAAGACTGGGATGGCGCTAAAGTTCATGAGTGTCTACAGGCATACAGGCAGGCGCCCCAATACTTTTTTGTTAATATAGTGTGTGTGCGCATATATATATATATATATATATATATAATGTGTGTGTTATTCCCTGCATTTCCATTTAAACTATGTTGCTTTACAAGGTACAGGTTAACATATACTCTAAGACAATTGTAATTGAGCGCAGCCAGGAAATCTGAACCGATGACTCCACTGTTTGTGGGTACAGGTAGGGCTGCCTCATATACTTGGCTTTCTTCTCATGAGTTTCTGCATTGCTGAGCCTGCACTGTGTTCCAAAAAAGTGGATCTTCCCCTTTGTGCTCAGTTGGCACTAAGATTGTTCAACTGGAATTGGATTTTGGATTGCCAACTGGAATTGCATCCTCTTTCCCTGAGGGTCCCATAGACACCACAGGGGCTTCTATGACTGTAGGTCTGCCCTTGCCTCTTTTTTTATTTAATTGGTCGGATATCTTTGTGGCGTCACTTACTTTGTAGCAGTGATATTGTGAATGCATTTGCTTTGTCTGAATTGAAGGTTGCGTAAGCAGGAATTCCCCTTTTTTAAAATAATTTATATTTTAAAGCTGTTATTAGTAATGATTTACTTCTGGAGACACAAGTCTCTGTGATGTCACATATTCCTGTTCCACTGAACAGCATAGGAACTGCACCTATAAATATTTTGTTGGCATTGGGTCAAAAAAAACTGCATGCGAGTGTGTACAGGCGTTATTATATAAGCAGTTTATCTCTACATGTCCCAAAGGACAGGCCTGAATAAATTCACAAGCAGTTTACCTGTGGTCAGCGGTGCGCACATTAACTGTTCATTGTTTCACTCTCCGTTCCTCAGCTGATGGGCCAGTGAGCTTTGTTAGCTTGCTGTATATAATAATCACTCTGTTGTGATCTGTTGGAAATCCTAATCCACCGTGACTTAACCAGCAACATAGTGTTTGGAAGTGAATTGGTAACCACGTTTTAAAGACTAAACGAAAAAATAATGCAACCTAAGCGCCGGTTCACATTACCGCGACGCTACTTGCAGGGGCGACCTCCGAGATCGCGGTGCGAGCAGCGCGCCGCGACCTCGGAGCGGCCGCCACGGACTTCATAACATTGGTCGCCCCAAAGAAGCTCCGGACCCTTTTTTCTAGGTTGGAGCGACTTGTGTCGCTCCTATTAGAACGGGTCCGCAGCTTCCCTATGGGAGGTGACCTGCGGCGACCTGTGAGGTGACCAGGTCGCCTCACAGGTCGCCCCAGTGTGAACCGGCACTAAAAGTTTATTTCATTGTAGTTGCCAGAAATATTGTTAAATGATCATTCTTCTTACATCTTCTCTCTCTCTCTCTCTCTCTCTCTCTCTCTCTCTCTCTCTCTCTCTCTCTCTCTGTTTTTTTATTTCAATTTATTTTATAAAGAATAATCTTGTGGCGAGGTATTCTTGCTTAAATTCACAGTTATGGAGCACCAAGACCATTACAGAACCAGATAATGATGTCACCACCCAGCAACTTCTTCATAATGTTGTAAATCAGATTATTGAATTTTCGAGATTGCAAGACAAATTTTTTACATTTTCACAATTTTAACATTTTATGTTGATTTTGTGTAAATGAGCTATTAATTCTTTGGGGTCCTAAAGAAATAAAAGCACTGCAGGCTATCCATTCCATGGATGCCCACCCATACTTAAAGGCCATCTTTATATGGAGTTATCCTGTATTTAAAACTATTTTGTAAAGGTAGAATTTAAAAAGAATAAATACAATTTCTATACTTATCTGCTTTGTGCAATGAAATTGCACAGAGCGGCCACAAACCGCCTTTCAGGTCCCCTGCTGGCTCTCCTGACACCCTCTGTCCAGTGCCCCCATGGGTGAACTGGTGCATGCTCGCTCCCGAGCCTTCCTTCTGCATCCATTGACACAGTGGGACTCGGGCCACTCCCTTGTCACTGGCTTTAAATGGCAGCGCTTGGAGCCAATGGCTCCCAGTGCCCCAGCAAAGCCAGCGAGACCCAGAAGTGAGGAGAGAAGAGGTGCAGATGTGTACAGTGCTGGACTGAATGAGGGCTCTGGTAAGTTAAAAGGGGGAGGAGGGGGGGATTCTGATGCCTAAACATTTTTATCTTAATGTAATGAATGCATTAGGGTAAAAAAGTTTAGGCTTTAGAACTACTTTAACCCAGTTCAACAACAGTTTAACTTCAGAGCAGACTTCACTAGCCTCACCTGCTTTTCTAAAATGCTGCTTTTTATTTTTTAACCATCAGGAGAAAAGGGAAACCATGGCTTGCACTGAGCCATAGAATCCTGTTGTAAAAAGATGATTGGTTCACTACACTCGCATGCGCCTCCATACCCGGAAGTACCTAGTGTTAAGGCCTCATTCACATGGACATACATCCTTGCGAGGGCCATGTTTGCCTGTACAGGTGTTTCATGTTGGCAGTCCAGTTCATGTCAATTGCTCCCAATTTGATATACTTGTGGGAAGGGGCATGTGCACACCTACACAGATGTCAAATTGGCTGTGTCTGTGCAGCCGCTGCATCCCAGCTGACCTTAATGGGACTGCCAGTATGTAACACCTGCGCATCCCTGTTCAGGCAAACATATCCATGGCATGGGTATACAGTTAAGTACGCACATGTGAATGAGACCTTAGTTTGGCTCCTGCCCCTGAATGGAGCAGCAGGGGAGTGAATGAAAGATAAGTAAATGCTGCTGGGTATGGTGGAAATAAAGCAAAATCTGTTTCGCCCTGAGTGGAACTGATTTTTTTTCCAGGCAGGGAAAAAAGTCAGTGAAGGAAAGGCTGCCCATAGGCGTAGTTAAGTTCTTTTTCTGCCTAGTGTCCTACTCCTGTAGGGGGCAGTATAACCCAATGGTTAAGATCAGGAGCTGTGTCCCGTCAATGAACATCAGAGAAATAGTTTTTAAGGTAAGTCAAAAACCCAATTTTTTTCGGATGAAAACTGTACTAATGAAATGAAAATCTGACGTTGTGTTCATGTACGATAGAAATGTTATAGCTTAGAGTCAGCTTTTGTCGTACGAAAATTTGTATTCGACTGTCAAAAGCAGTATGCGAATGATCCGAAAATCGGCATATCGTTCGTTGGACGAAATTTTACTTCCGATTTTCTTATCGTATGTACGGACTTTTAAACTGAAAGTTTAGTTGGGATTCAAAGGATTGTAAAAGCAAGACTGACTTGGTGTGTTTCCACTGCAATCACATTTGAGAACTCCACTATATGATTGTGTTCCATTTACACGGGATACCTAGGAAAAAAGTTTTCTTGCCCTTTTAAAGGTGTCTTTGGAGCAGACCCTTGTGCAGATTGCAAGCTACTCTGAACAATTTTTAAAAGCGAGTCAGTCAAGACAAAAGTTGGGCACATGGGTAGATTTACTAAAACTGGAGCACTCGGAATCCGTGCAGCTATGTAGGGTAGCCAATCAGCTTCTAACTTTAGCTTGTTCAGTTAGGCTCCTTTCACACAGGCGGACCGTTCAGATGCGCCTGTCCGTTTTTTTTGGCGGATCTGAACGGTCCCCCCATGCATCTCTATGGGGGATCGGATGTCAGTGGAGACATGTCCGCTGACATCCGATCCGTCAAATCTGGACGGATGGAAACCCAATTTTCCATCCGTCCAGCGGATCGGATCGGATGGGATCAGATGAGAATGGACCGACGGTCCGTTCCTATCCAATTTCCCCCATAGAGATGCATGGGGAACTGACAGCTGTATCTCTGCACACAGCGCGGAGACCCAGCTGTCCTCCTGCTGCTCAGCGGGGGATCGGCGGCTCGATTCCCCGCTGAGAAAAACGGAATCTGTCCGACGGACGGATAGTGTGAAAGGGGCCTTAAGCTTTAACAATAAAACCTGGAAGCTGATTGGTTTCTATGTAGAGCTGCACTAGATTTTGCCCACTCAAGGTTTAGTAAAACAACCCCACAGTTGCCCATCATTAAAGTGACCTTATACCCTAAAATTTTAATCTTATCTAAATATGTAACAGAACATATAATTTTTTTTCTAAGATTTTCTGTGGCTGTAAACACCTGTTGATCCTGCCAGTTCCCTATTAAGAGTGGCAACATTGTTGGCACATGCTCTGGACTCTGTTTCTTTCGCAGAGAGCCACTCCATGTGACACATGTCACATGCAGAACGTGTTTGACAGTGGACTATTTCCTCCTTGCTTCGGTGTTTATCATTGCAATCTGTATGAATAGGTGGGAGGAGCATGTGATAGTTTTAAAAGAAGAGTTCTAAGGCCTCATGTACACAGGGAGCTTTAAAAAACGAGCTGCAAAGCAAGTACCGACGGCAGTTGAAAATGGCTGTAAAAGCTCTCTTTTAGAAGCATTGTACATTGGCGTTAATGCGCGTTTAGCAGCGTTTCTCTGCCCTTTTCTGTTTTCCAAATCCAATTACTACAGCTTAAAAATGCTTGACATAGGTTAACACTGTATACAGCATTACCACGCGTTTAGCCGCGCCAGTCATTTTAACAGCTGTAACGCTGCTACTCTAGAACGCACTGGCCTTGGATTTTTTTTTTTTTTTTTTGCAGCTTGAAAACTGCTATGCCACTTACAACTCCTAAAAGCCTATGTGTGCATGAACACCTAGAATAACATGGAGAGGCGTTTTTAAAGTGAAGTTCCAGCCTCAAAACGAAAATTTGACATCCGCTTGCTCTAAGTAACCTGAAAAAGAATTGTGGATAATCACTATTTTTTTTTTTGCTTTACTTACCTTGTTTTTTGAAGAAAATATACTTGCCTTCCTTCCACTTCCTTTCTCTGCGGCCTGCGCCGTAACTTCCTGCTTGCTTTGACTCCTGGGAGCCGAACGTCATCGCTCCCAGGAGTCAATGCATCTGCACCGGCCCTGCTCGTCACTTCCGCTTCAGGTGCGTCATTCCCTGCTAAACAGCTTTTGGGCATGCCGCGCCTGCACCGGAAGTGACGAGCAGGGCATTCTGGGACTCTGATGACACCAAAGAGGACGCTCTGGCTTCAGCTGCCCACACCTGAGATGGCAGCGCTGGCAAGACATTTTCAAGGTAAGTATTTCTTCTAAAAGGTAAGTGAACCCAGGGACAGTTCAGAGGCTATCATTGCTGGAATGCACTAGCCCTGACTGTCCCGGGGGTATCTTTATCGAAAAACAAAATTTTGTTGAGGCCAGAACTCCGCTTTAAGCTGTAAAAAAAAAACGCTTGACGTCCCTTGGAGGGGCTGTGAAAATGTCCAGTGTGCATAAGGCCTAAATTTACAACATTTTATGTGAAACAAACTTATTTCACCAAATTTGGACGTGATTGAGTGTCGTGGGGTGGCTAAACCGATTTCTGGTGTGAAATCTGAAATGCCTTTATTCCATGTACCTACCTGTTTTTGCCAGGACGGACCTAAAAGACTGAATATGGGGGAGTATCCGGCCTGCCGATGTGTAAGCAAAGTGTCTGAGCCCAGCCTCTCCCATACCGCTCATAATATTCTGTTTGGTTTGTCTGTTCTGTTGTAGCAGAGAAACCTGCTTGTGATGTTTTCTCTCCAGCCTGTTTACTCTGGACATGACAGGCCACTGGCTGGGCCTATTTATAATACTGTCCTTTCAGGACTCGCAGCAAGGGTCTTCTGTGCCAGAATAAATATTTATTGGTTCTGTGGCTTGCCTTTTTGCTACATGATAAATATTTGTGGGCTATCTGAAGCATTTACTGGGATTCACATGATCTTTATTATTTGCACGTTGCCAAAAACACACACAAACAGTTAAATTCGTCTTATGTGAACATGTTCTGAAATTTTGTACAGCAAGAAGTGTAATGGTATTATGGTTCTGGGAATGTGATTTTATCATTTATTTATAATGTCATAAAATATGCAAACGTTTAACCAATTGAAAATGTCTGTTAAAAAGGTTGTCCAGTTTTAGGTAAAAGTGGAAAATCGGTTCAGTTGGCCGGCAGCCATAAGCTGCAATCTCACATTTTGCACAAGTGGTGATTAAGAGGTTTGTATCCTCTGACAGGGGTGTCAAACTCAATTGTGGGCCACATCAGCATTATGGTTGCCCTCAAAGGGCTGGATCTACTGTATATGTAAGACTAAATGTCCAGAGCACCCCACACCTCCTTACATTAGATGTCAAGAGTCCCCGACCCTACCTTACAACTCAGTGCGCCCTTTTTACCTTGTACTGCTGCTGGGAAGAGGCTGGGGGCTGAGCTGGGAAGCAAAGCAGGGCCTGGAGAACGACCAGAAGAGGGCTGGAGTCGGCGGCCGGAGTCTTCTGAATGCTGAGGCCAGGGGAGGCGGAGACTGAGCTCGAGCTGTTTTGCAAGGAATGGGCAAAAATTTCAGTCTCTCGATGTGCAAAACTGATAGAGACATACCCCGGCGACTTACAGCTGTAATCGCAGCAAAAGGTGGCGCTACAAAGTATTAACTTAAGGGGGCTGAATAATTTTGCACGCCCAATTTTTCAGTTTTTTATTTGTTAAAGTTTGAAATATCCAATAAATGTTGTTCCACTTCATGATTGTGTCCCACTTGTTGATTCTTCACAAAAAATTAGTTTTATATCTTTATGTTTGAAGCCTGAAATGTGGCAAAAGGTCGCAAAGTTCAATGGGGCCGAATACTTTCGCAAGGCACTGTACTTGTGTTAAGCCTCGTACATACTATTAGATTATCGGACACATTTTCATCTGTTTTTTTGTTGCATGCATATGGAAAGTGAAGAGGTTACTTTTATACAAAAATTTTCGTACAACAGAATTCCACTTCAGAAGTGATGTCCTGTGTTGGATTGTTATGTATGTGTTCTTTCATTTCCAAGCATGCGTAGTCTTTAACTTATGATTTTTTTCGGACGAAAACTGTACTAACTAAATGAAAATTGGACGTAATCGTCATGTACCATAAAAATTTTATAGCCTGCACTTCCAGTTTTTGTCGTACAATTATTCGCAATCGGCTGTCGAAAGCACTATACTAATGATCCGAAAATAGGCAAATTGTTCCTCGGACGAAGTTTTTACTTTTGATTTTTTTTTTTATTGTGTGTATGTGCCTTTATGGTATCCAGTTCTTTGAATTTTTTCTCTTGTGCTAAATCCATAGGGTTTCTGCCAGTCCCTCTGTTTTCTGTTTTCAAGCTGACCACACTAGTCATAGAAGCACATCCAACCCAGTGTGGTCAGTTTTCTGGCTGTGCTAGAACAGCCTGCATGGCCTCTGATGGTCAGCTTGTGCTAACACGCCCCTCTCCTGCACAGGGGAAGATCAGGGTCTTGCTGTTTCCCCACTCAACCTATCCAAGCCCCTTATGCAGCTTTGAGCAGAGGTTATGTGATCACTTTTGTACAAAAAAAAAAAATGTATATACTATATATACACACAAATGTTTTGCCTTTCTTTTTTATTTTAAACTGAATAAGTTGTTTTACATGGTGAAGGTTCAAATATTTATATACTTTAAAATAGACCTTTCAGTAACTTTAAGGGCTATTTCACACGGGCGTTCCTTTTTTTTTGCCCGATCAGGTCCTTTTTTTTTTTTTGTAACGGACACGGATGACACTTGTGTCATCCGGTCCGTATGTCCGTTTTTCATCCCATCCGTTTGCGGATGAAAAACTGACATAATGCATGTCTATGTAAATACGGATGTCTGCGGATGACACCACTGACATCCGTTTTTGCTTCAGTTCCGTTTTTTGAAAGGAAGAAAAAATAGGGTTCTCCTCCGTTCAAAAAAACTGAACTGAACTGACAAAAAACGGATGTCAGAGGATAATCATCCGATGACATCCGTATTTACATAGAGATACATTATGTCCGTTTTTCATCCGCAAACGGATGGGATGAAAAACGGACATACGGAACGCCCGTGTGAAAGAGCCCTAAAAGTCTCTGTGAATACATTACATACGTTAAAAGCAGTCCTTGAGTTACAGTATGTGACTTTGCTTAGGTTAAAATTAGGTCATTGTTCTGCTGCAGAAAGGAGCAAGCATTTCATCTGCCTCCTCTCCCCTACTTGTCATACTGTAACATTGTTACTTTTAAAGCAGTTTACCAAAAGCTGTGAAAATGTGAGACGAGCACGAAAATATTTCTTGTACGATACAAGATCATGCGATTTTCATTTTAATCAGCACAGTTCTTTTTCGAAAATACAATACATCTACACTACAACACATTACGGTACATCACTTCCAAATTCTTTTTCTGTCGTACAAGAATTTTCATAATTTTAGTAAACCCAATTTCTATATGAGACTAGCATGCAAAATTAAGCCTGAAAATCATTCGTTTTTCGTTTTCGATATTCTCATCGTGGCTAGACTGGTTTAAAATAGAGCTGTATGCATTCCTAAATGTCCAAAATATAAATGGATATTTACACCTATAGGTAATGCCACCAGAGATTGTTGATCAAGGGAATATCCGAATGCCTCTGGGCAGTGATGGCGAACCTTGGCACCCCAGATGTTTTGGAACTACATTTCCTGTGATGCTCATGCACTCTGCAGTGTAGTTAAGCATTATGGAAAATATAGATCCAAAACATCTGGGGTGACAAGGGTCACTCACCATCACTGCTCTAGTGGATCAGTAAGGAATTTTTTTCCCACAGGAGCAAATTGAATCATGCTTTTGTAGAGTTTCAGTAATTTGAAGATTTTCTATTGATTTTTTTTTTTCTATTGGTTGAACTAGATGGGTTTGTGACCTTTTTCAACTTGTGCACTGGTCCAAATAATTTGGTGGAGGGGAATGGTGGTTATGGTGTGAAATTGTTTTTTTAGGGGTTGGGCTTGGCACCTTGGTTCCAGTGAAGGCAACTTTTAAGGCGTCAGCATACCAAGACATTTTGAACAATTTTATGCTTCCAACTTTGTGGCAACAGTTTGGGGATGGCCCCTGCCTGTTCCAACATGACTGCGAACCAGTGCAGAAAGCAAGGCCCATAAAGGCTTGGGTGAGCGAGTTTGGGGTGGAAGAACTTGACTGGCCTGCAGAGTCCTGACCTCAACCCGACAGAACACCTTTGGGATGAATTAGAGCGCAGACTGTGAGCCAGGCCTTCTTGTCTTTTTATTATTTTTTTTTTTGAAAATTTGTTTTTATTGAAATTTTGCACATAAAAACAGACAAAACAATGCTACGCAGGGAAACAATCACAAACAGTGACAGCAGGTCAAACCCCCCCATACCTCCCCCCACCCACCCCCCACTCCAGGCTCCACCCAGCACGTCCAGTGCAAAAACAAAGCTTCCAGCAGTAATAAAGATACCCCTCAAGTCTGCTCCAGCTACCAAGCAGCAAGGTCATAGAACATAGAGATTAGTCCAGCACAGAAACCGTAATCAGCAACCCCGTGCCTTATTCAAAAAACTGAGAGACTTCTACATATGCAGCTAGCACACAATGAAATCACACAAAACACTAAAGCTGAGCAACGGAGGTCGAGGCCGGGGAGTCTATCCATGCTTTCCACACTTTATCAAACTTGCGGGGGCATCCCCTACTGAGATACGTAGCCTTATAGAGCGGAGTCACTTTATTAACTAAGCCCTTCCAAAAGAGGATCGTGGGAGCTAAGGGACTTTTCCAGTGTAAGAGCAGGGCCTTGCGAGCATAGAAAAGAAGTAAACTGACCAGAGTACGAACGGCCCTCGCGGGGGCCAAGCCATCCACCAATCCCAAGAGACAGACCTCCACGGAGCTGGGGACCGGAATCTTAACCACCTCCACGATGCAAGCTAAGACGGATGCCCAATAGTCCTTGACCACCGGGCACCCCCAGAAGATGTGGCTGAAGTCCGCCAGAGAATGCGAACAACGCCAGCACTCCGCCGAGGCCATCTGATAAATACGTGCCAGCCTCGCCAGCGTGTAATAAATCCGATGTAGAAATCAGGCCTTCTTGTCTAACATCAGTGCCTGACCTTACAAATTTGTTTCTGGAATAATGGTCAATCATTCCCATAGACACACTCCTAAACCTTGTGGACAGCCTTCCCAGAAGAGTTGAAGCAAAGAGTGGGCTAACTCGATATTGAACCCAACGGACTAAGACTGGGATGCCGTTAAAGGTCATGTGTGTGTAAAGGCAGGCCTCCCAATACTTTTGGTAATATAGTGTATATATGTATGTAACAGATTGGGAAATTGCAGCATATTAATATAGCCTCATGCACACTGGACATTTTTTCTGCTGTGCTCCTAGGGACATTTGACTCAATGGCCAGAATAAATTATTTTTCTGGCCAATTAAATTAACGTCCAAACGCTTGATGGGCCTAAACTCTCTGCATCATGTCCTTTGCTCTCGTACGTTGGGTTTCTATTCTGTATAAATGACATGTCATTGCATTAATGTATGTAATGTGTGTTGTTGCAGTATGCATCAGTGCTTGCATTTTGCAAAGCCCTAAAACAAGCCCTCGCTTATATCTGTACTGTAGCTATAGACATTGTGGAGAAACTCCTCTTCAAAGATCACAACAGAGATACTGAAAGTACAGCCCCCTTTTATCTTTAGTTTTATCTTTTGTTTCCTAAGGAGAACGGAAACTTGTTATCCTGTCAGTCTTCTAATATACTGTAAATATACACCGGATGCTTGTAAGCTTGTTAGTACCAACTGTTACCCCACTTTATAGTCTTTGTAGTGATTTTTCTGAATTAATTATTTTACAGTAGAAGCAGCTAGAGAGTTCAGGGAGTGACTGGTTTTAAAGCCATTTTGATGTTCGGGAAAGAGGTAGTAAACTTTTGAAAAATACTTATAGGTAAGCCTATAAAATACCTTATCAGTAGATACAGTGAAGATCTCCTAAATGTGTGCTGTTTAGGAGATATTCACATAATTGTAAACGCGTAAGCTCACATTTGCCTATTCTCTAAAAAGTGATGGGACTATTGGACTATGGGACAACAGTGATCTTTGGCTCATGGTTGTGCTGTGGCCCCTTTGATTTGAATGGCTAGGTTTGACAGGTGGTGCCACTTGTCAACTCGCCAAGCTGTGAGGTGCAAATCTTTGCACCACGTGAACAGCCTCTTCTGGCTGTATTGTAGGCTTTGGACGGACGGTATACGAAACAAAGTATAAAATGAAATATCGAAATAAAATTTTGCCAGTATGCAGTGTTTTGTAGCTCTTTTTTTGATTAGCAATTCTGAAAACATGGCAGCAGAAATCCAGCATTTTAATCATTAAAGAACATTTTGTATCCTCATTGGGAGGTTTCCCCTCAACTCCCTGTGACCTTTTAAAATTTCAGCTTTCTCTTTACTTTCTGTCCCTGTGAAAAAAGTCCAGAGCACAGAGAACAACCTGATTTGTTCAAGTTCACACTTCAATGTTAACCCTCAAAATTTACACGCGTTGTACCTGAATGTTTTAAATGCAACAAAGGGTCCACTTTGCAGAGGAACAAGAAGTCTCATCCAAGTCGTGTCGCATCCATCCAAAGTTGCACCAAAGTTGCACTCCAAAGTCACGCGACTTTGGAGTCCACGTGTGAATGGCGCCTTATGCCTCGTACACACACATCGATTATTGGCCCGGGAATTTTCGGCCAACGTCCGATCGGCCGATTTTCGGCTTGTTAGTATGATGCTTCCGACAACCGACTCAGACTTTTCTGCCGAACAAAATCTGGTGTGCAGGCTATAAAATTTTTGTTGGCTGTCAACACAACGGCCGATTTTCCGTCAGTCAGTACAGATTTCAGCAGACAAAAATCTGATGAGCAAGACTGGGCATGCTCAGTGAAGAAAAAACACACGGAAAGTAAACCAACACATGACATCACTTCTGAAGTAGATTTTTGTTGGCCGAGAATTTGTGTGCAGTCTAGGCACATTCCAACCAACAAAACACCACTCTGGACAAAAGTCGGATGATCCGTCGGCCGATAATCGTTGCGTGTGTGCGAGGCATTAGGTTGGCCATACTGTGAAAAATCGGCCGAAATTCAGTCTTTTTGACAGTTTTGTTTTAATGGGCATAAATCGGTAAAGAGGTTGTGACGTTTTAGGTCCCAAGAAAACGAAGGACAATTTTTGAAATTTTCTACCGAACCCAAATGGTAAATTGAAAGTTTGTGCTAGGTACTCTATATGTGAAAAAGTGAACAAAAAACAGATGAGTTTGTCTGTTGAACGATTTATCAGTCATTACATGATGCACGATCATTTGCTCTAACAGCCGCGTGTTCGTTTTTCGAAAATGAGTTTGAACAGTTTTTCCTATGGTGTAGCATCAGTTGTCCTTTAGAAATTCTATTTGTTTCTGAAATCATGGAAAAAAGAAAATAGGGAGAATGTCAGTGAGTGTCTGAGCTCCGACTTCATACCATATCTTGGTTTAGGGAACTCTGACAAGCTGACTTGGCATAAAGCACTGTACATAGCAACGTGTGCAAAATGACATCACCTTTCTTCCGAAATTTTCTTTCCACAGTTCTTGGCTGCTGTAGAAAGAGTTGGACATCTTGTTAATGTTGTTTTAGTTTCTATGAAAGTGTTGTCACTCTCGGTGTGTAATTATTTCCTTTTGACACACAGAGTTACGGCTTGCACAGAATTTGGACAAGGTTGGGTTCAGTTTACCTTGTCACCGTAACGATCATGCACCATGCATGTCAATACAGCACAAATCCAGGCTGGAAAAATTTCTGGAGCCGTTTTACTGCCAAAGACGTGGGTTTTTTTTTTTTTTTGCACATGTTAAAATTTAAATTTTGGGTTTAAAGTGATACTAAACGCACAGACTGTTTATTTATATTGTCCCTTCTGTATCTGTATATGGCACTGTAATTATTTTAGTTAAAAAAAAATAAAAATTACCTTTTTCCTTATTGATATACAGCTGTCACATGACCGAGCCCTTTAGAAAATCGAGTAAAAATAAATCAAACTGTTTTACATTGATATACAAATATATGTATGAAATCAATTCTTTATTATTTTTTGGCAATGGTGTGGGCGGACTTCTGCCTGTCAGACTGTTGCGCCCCTCCAGCCTGTTTCTTAGATTAACAGGGAGATGAAGCCTCCATTAATCAATATGTAATATCCTGCCCCCATCGTGTTTAGCTGGTTAGTGTGCATGGAGGGGGAGGGAGTGGGCTATCAATTGCCACTGTGTATATGCCCATGTGTGTGACTCTGTAGTCACACGGGCTGCGCAGATGTGATTAGTAGGAAATTATGCCAACACTGCTCTGCAAAATCCCCAGCTGCAATGGGGACATGGACAGAAGGGGGAGACAGAGAGCAGCATTGTCAACTAGGATTCTTGCAGAATAAAGAAAACCAATCTAGTGACCAAGTATGAACAGCATCTAATACAGCATTTTAATGATTTTTAATGATGTGATGTGTTTTATGACAATTTAAGATTACTTAAACCTCTTCGCAAACATATACTTTCTAAAGGCAGAGATCCTATGGAATAAAATGGTGGCAGTTGTATTTTTTATTTTGTTCGATAACTGTGCTACTGTTTATCAAATCTATATTTCTCAGTAAAAAAAAAAATGCACATTGCGTGCAGAATATTAAAATGTTTTTTTTAGTGTCCTTATAGTCCCTATATAGGCATCAAATGTAGTTCCAAAACATCTGGGGTGCAAAGGTTAGCCATCACTACTCTATTGACTTGCATAGTCCAAGTTTTTGGAATAAGTAGTTGGGTGTGCCTGATGAAAAGGTAACTGTGTACGGTAATCTTGATTTCCTTTTTTTTGATGCAGTATATGCTACCCTAACATTTAAGTGGACCGAAACCCTCCGATGATTTTTGCATTGTTCAAAACATCTCTTTTGTGCTAACTTTTAACCTGCAACTAAAATGTTTTAAATATTCCTCTAATAACTGACCCATGCCCTTCTGGCTCTGGTTCCTGGTTGACATTTGGTAACACCCATTTACAGCCAGAGCCAAGTAGCTTTCCTGCCCAATAAAGTCCCTGGTTTCTGGTAATTTTTCTAACTCAAATCATGTTAATGAAAGCTACATGATTTTCTGTGCTCAACACCAAGTGCATCCTGCGTTGGTCCTCTCTATGCAGTGCTGAAATGTTTAACATCTGCATTATTTTACAGGGTTTACTGAAGGGGAGAGCACCGGGACTACCACCCCTCTAATGCCTCGTACACACATTCGGATAATCGTACGAAAAAAAAAAATGCTTTCGACTTGATCACACGATAATCTGATCGTTAGTACACAGCTTTCGACAGCTGATCATGACATTTTGTCCAACAAAATCCGAAGGGACAAACACGAAAACTTCTGTTGTACGATAGCCTAGCGAATCGTTTAATCCGTACAGTATGCATCCGATAAAAATCGATAGACAAAGACATAGACATAGACCACTATCCGATGCGTAGCTATGCAACCAGGAAGCTTTTCCAGAATCGTACGACAAAAATCATTCGGTTAGTACGCATTGTTGAATTCGATATTAGTATCATGCAACAAAATGCAAACGATAAGTCGTCCAATTATCTGAACGTGTGTACGAGGCATTAGGCTGTGTGCTGCCAACTTTTCCTTGTCTAATCACAAGCGGCAGTTGGGTCCTGGACCAATCTGCAGTGCGGTCTGCAGAGTTCAAAAACCTTTCAAAGGTGTCTGAATCACAAGACTGACTAGACAGAATATTTTACAGTTAAAGGCCAATCCCACTTTTGTGGGAAAAACGATAGAATATAGAATTGCTGCACAAGCCATATTGTAATTTTATTAAAAATTATCTTCCTTTTTCAATCTGCCGCTCTGTAATTTTTTGAAAAAATTCAATGCAATATGGCAACCCAGACATCTTCTGTACACAATTGGAGTCCATTATTACATGATTTGTAATTTCCTTGTGTGATTGGCTCACTGATTTTCCCAGTCTGCACTAACATACAAGTCAACTTACAAGTCAGATTGTAGGCATCCTCTGCAAAAGAAATTTCATTTTTGATGAGCTACTCTTAAAGGGTTAATTACTTCTAAAGGGGTGCAGACCCGGCAATTTTCCTCATTAGAACACCGTAAATACATCAGCTGATTAAAAAAAAAAAAAGTTCCTCCCATACATAATGTGTATACAAAAACATAATGGAACAAGCAGCTTTTTCTTCAGAGCAGAAACTGGTAGGATTCTTTAACAAAGTCTGTTAAAATCCTTGCAATGTACATTGATCATTCATAAGGGAGTGTTATTTTCTCAGCAAAAGTGGAGTTACTCTTTAAGGCTGGGTTCACACAAATGCAAATTAGATGCAGGTTTTCCCAGATCCAATTTGCATGACAGAAGAGTGTGACTGGCTCTCAATGGAGCTGGTTCACACAGCTCCAGAACAGCCGCGGTCCACATTAGAAAAGTATCATGTGAGTCTTTGGCTCTGTTTCAGCTGCAAATTCAGGCAAAAAATTCAGACCTGATTCGCACCTGAAACAGTAAAACGGGGACGCACCGGACGCCTGCTGTGACCCGCAGCTGCATCAGTGTGAACCCGGCCTTAAACATGTTATAAAGACATTCTAGCGGTGGTCATGGATGTTTGCTTGATTTATTCTTTTAATAGAAAACACCAAAATCTATAATTTAAATATTCTAGAATATTTTACTCTCCTCTACAATACTAATACCACGTCACTGGAATAATTTGCTTTAATTGAGAATAGGGATAATGTGAGAACTATATGCCCGTTAAAAGCATAGTTATATAGTCAGGTTGAAAAAAACAGTCAATCTGGCTCAACCAATAAGACAAAAAAAACAGTAAAGAAAATCCAACCATACAATCCCATATACACAATCTAATACCCGCAGTTAATCCAGAGGAAGGTGAAAACAACCCCAGGAAAGTATGATCCAATTTGCTACAGCAGGGGAAAAAATGCCTTCCTGATCCCCCGAGAGGCAATCGGATATTCCCTGGATCAACTTTACCTATAAATATTAGTAGCCAGTAATATTGTTTACACCTAGGAAAGAATCCAGGCTTTTTTTAAAGCAATCTAGTGTGCTGGCCAGAACCACCTCTGGAGGGAGTTTATTTCACATTTTTACAGCTCTTACTATGAAGAAACCTTTCCGTATTTGGAGACGAAATCTCTTTTCCTCTAGACGTAAAGAATGCCCCCTTGTCTTCTGTAATGACCTTAAATTGAAACTCTACACCAACTTCACTATATGGACCCCTTATGTATTTATACATGTTGATCATATCCCCACCCCCTAATCTCCTCTTCTATAGAGAGAATAAATAGAGTTCCTCTAATCTATTCTCATAGCGGAGCTCCTTCATGCCTCTTATCAGTTTGGTTGCCTTCTCTGCACTTTCTCCAGTTCCCTGATATCCTTTTTAAGAACTGGTGCCCAAAACTGAACTGCATATTCCAGATGAGGTCTTATTAATGATTTTTACAGGGGCAAAATTATATCTCTCTCTCTCTCGCTCTCTGATGTCCATGCCTCTGCTAATACAAGAAAGGACTTTGCTTGCTTTGGAAACAGCAGCTTGGCTTTGCATGCTATTATTAAGCTTATGATCTACCAGAACATCCAGATCCTTCTCCGCTATGGATTCCCCCAGTTCTACCCCCCCTAGTATGTATGATGCATGCATATTCTTAGCCCCCAAGTGCATAACTTTACATTTATCAACATTTAAACCTCATTTGCCACATAGTTGCCCAATGAAACAGTGAATCGACTTAAGCATGACTCCCAAAGGCAAAGAACTTGTAGTTCTGCAACAGCTGGGGGGCAGTAGTTTGATACCCCTGCGCTAGATAATAGGAAGACTCCTTATACAGATAAGTCTTCTGCTTTCTGGATAATCATTATGGAACAATGTAATTTAAAAATACAGGTAATAAAGGGTGACAAAAATTCTTACAATTAGTTAGACTTGCCTAATAAAGTGCCTAAGGTTACAATAGTGGTGAAAGGATCTTGCCTTATGGTTGGTCTAGAAATCCATCTTTGTTTTTCTGTGTTGCACATTGGTTTCTTAATCTAGGCTGTACACAGGGCTTAGGCCCGGTTTTATAGACTGGTCCTTAGACTCATTAATGTCTGCTTTTTTAGAACTTTTTTTATTCCTACAGTTTTTTTTTTTTTTTTTATTTACAAGGCATGTTCTAATGATTAATTTCACTCTCCTCAAATTTATTTTAGGTGACTGATTACCAATGGAGCATATTCAAGGAGCGTGGATGAAGCTCAGCAATGGATTTGGGTTAAAGGACTCTGTATTTGATGGACCTAGTTGTATGTCCCCAACTATGGTTCAGCAGTTTGGCTACCAGAGGCGGGCATCTGATGATGGCAGGCTGGGTGACCCTTCAAAAGCGAGCAATACTATTCGTGTCTACCTACCCAATAAGCAGAGAACAGTGGTAAGTTCAAAACCTAGTGGAATTTGTTTTTTTTTTTTTCTTTTCTCCCTTTGTGTTGCACTGTTCTTTTAATTTTTTTTTTTTTTTGTGCAGGTTTAGTTTGTGATCTGTTAAATGTTGATTATAATTTGTGCCATCTCAAATTTGCTGTTCATGAGATTGTACTTGGGCTCTTGTTTAGTCCTTTGGTCTGAATCCAGGGTCTCCAAAATGCTCATCTCTGAAGTCTCAAAACGCCCAACAAGCAAAATCTCATTAATTTCAATGGCCCCTGTTCACATATGAGCATTTTGTCGCCCAAAGCAAAACGCCTGAAGCTCAAAAAATTACATGAGTTGCTTTTTTGGCAAATTGCAAGTGTTTTGGTTAGATGTCAATGCCTGCCTCCAAACACCTGCAAAAAAACGCCAAAAATAGTGCCTGAAAATGATACGCTCAGGTGTGACTGAAGCCTTACATCAGAAATGGAGACTAAAGGCAGCCTCTGTTAACCTATCCTGAGTCCTTGCACATTGAGGATCTGTCACTGACCCTGTCTGTGGGCTGGATAAAAACATGTTGCAGTCCATATGTGGCCCATGTGTCTTAGTTTAGTGACCTCTGGTCTGATTCATGATTATGTAGCTATTCAAAGTTAGATTTATGAGGAAAAAGGAATGACTACAACTCTTTCTGCTTGAATGTTCTCTGTGTACTTCAGCATTTCTATACACCTGTATGCTCTCATTTTTTAGACCAAAGTCTGTACATAAGAATATATTTTATTATAGCTCTATAGGGATTGTAAAGGAATTAAAAAAAAAAAAAAAAATCAAATCTCTATTCTTACCTGCTCTGTGCAATGGAATTGCACAGAGCGTCCCCAAACCTCCTCCTCTTGGGTCCCTCGTCAGCACTTCTGGCTCTTCCATTCTGTCCAGTGCCCCCACGGGAAGCCGATTCCCATGGGGGTACTCGTGCATGCTCGCTCCCGAGCCCCGCTGCTGTATTCATTGACAAAGACAGTGGGACTCCCTTGTCAATGGAGTTGACAGGAGCGAGAGCTGCAATCAACCTGCCCAATGAGGAGGGAGACAGTGGCTCACTTTCACATCACTGGAATGGATTGGGCTTGGGTTAAAATTAGGGGGGGGGGGGGGGTTTGGATGGAATCCTGCGAAAGAGAATTTTTCTTAACTTAATCCATAGAATGCAGTAAAGTAAAAAAAAAAAAGTGAGGCTTTAGAACCACTTTAAGCAGGAAAGTTATTTTAAACTGTGTCGTGTATAGTTAACTAGAATTTCTTGCCCTACTGAAGTCAAAACTTGTGCTTTTTATTTTCTTCCTTTGTATACAGTGGGGAAGGGATACCTATGTCTTTTTTTTTTTTTTTTTTTTGCTGATTGGTGGATGAATGTGTGGCAGTTAGCCCCCAAAAACTATTTTCACCTGCTGGTGGTGTGTAGTATTTTAACACTGTCTAAATAAGTTCTCAAAAAGGTTCAAGCAGAGTTTGTGCGCAAAGCCATCATGTGTTTAGGACTCAAGGGTACTTGATATGCAGGTAAATTATCAGAGGAATGGACTTCAGGTGAATATGGTTTGGCAGCTTTTTAGACACTTGCCAACGTCTGGTTGTTGCCAGGCTGTTGACTTATTTGTGTTGTTTTGTGTTTATTTTCTTGCAGCATACAGAAAATAAGAACCTCTTTTAGGCCTCTCTTTACATAGGCTTCAGCTCGTATGAGAGCAGTGTGAACAGTAAAGCATTTACCGTGCTTTCAGTAAGCTTTGTAGAAGCTTTTAAAGCACCAATCAGCACCAGTTTGTAAATGCTTAACACTGATCCTAATGGAAGTGCTGATTGCCACTTTAAACAAGCTTCTGGAAGGCTTCAGCGGGCTTTCAACAAGCATCAAGTAGTGCTGACAGCACTCCTTTTTAGGATCTGTTACTCCCAGCACTCCCATTAGGATCAGTGCTCAACATTTATAAACTGGAGCTGAATGGTACTTTAAAAGCTTCAACAAAGCTTCCTGAAAGCTCTGCAAATGCTTTGTTAAAGCTGGCTGTTCACACTGCTCCTATACAAGCTGAAGCCCTTGTGAAATAGATGTCACTGCTGCCTGCCGCCGGTTTTGTTTCCTGGTGACTCCTGTTCCCCTCATCACTTGTTTCACAGGGGTGAAAAATCCATACATAGAAATATCACTGGCACGCCATTGACCAGAACTATTAGCAAAGCATTTATTCCTCTCCGTAGGAGAAATGTTTTGCCTATAATTCTCATTAATGTTGTGCTGGTGATACCTATGTGTGAGCTTTGAATTTTGTCCATAATCACTTTACTGCAGCACCCAGCAACTTGAGGTCTATAGCTAGAAGTAGTCTGCTGGATCATACAAATATACAGAAATGAAAAGTAATGTGATATCTCTGATTCACAAACCACAGAAAATGAAAACCTGCTGGAGGTTCTAACACTTCCTCAATTCATCCATTTTCTGGGAGCCTCTACCTGCCTCAACTTGGTATGAAAACCACAAAATTCTCTGTTAAATGGAATGTATGGCTTACATGCCGGTTCTGGGCCTGTTGGATGGGATAGTGAGTTGATTAGCCAAGTATAGGTCTCACAATGTTGCCTTTTGTCGATCAGTGAGCTATATAGGTTGTATACCAGCCAAATGGCATTAATACAACCAAGATTGGATGCCAAGAGAGGAAAAGCTTTTACTGGTAGGCGCAAGAATGCTGAGACCCAACGTGCCTTCCTTTCCCCAGTTAGAAACTCTTCAAACCTTTGTTAAAAGCAGAATTATTCATTGCCTGGTGCTGTGACTGTCAGTATAGTGAAGGAAAAGTGTCACACTGCCCACTCATGGAATAGCCAAAGTTGCATGCAGGGCACTTTATCTAGAGCTCACTCACACCCAGACATGGCCATTTTATTTTATAACAAAACTATTGCCAAAGTGGTCTGTTTTTTTTTTTTTTTCCCAGTCCAGATTGTGGACTGTTGCGCAAATTTTGTGAAATACTGAATCCTCACCAATCTGTATTCTCACATAAACCCGTCCTAAGAATCAGATCTAAATAAGGTTTGCTAAATTGTTCAATATACCCCTAGCTGGGCTCCAATATACCCCTAGCTGGGCTCCAATATACCCCTAGCTGGGCTCCAATATACCCCTAGCTGGGCTCCAATATACCCCTAGCTGGGCTCCAGTATACCCCTCTTTTTAAGATCTGGTAGGCCGTGGCTATTACAAATAGAAAAACGTTTTTATTTGTTTGCCTTGAGACTCACTAAAACATTGCAATATAAACAGTACAGAGGCAAAAATGGAGATGTGGGTAATACAATAAACATACAGCAAGAGAAAAAGTCATTTTAAATGCAAACTAAATGATTGTTTATGCTTATAAAAGCACGTGGAATGAAAATGTTATGGCAACATGACCTATTATTGCATTTAGCTTTTATGCTACCACTTCCTACATGTGAAACACAATTTCAGTTTAACTCGTTAAAGGTAACACATTTTTAAAAGTTTGGGCTCTGTTGAGAATATTTTTATGTAATATTTTGAAAATTTGGAATCTAACAAAAAAATTTGTATAACTAGAGGTTGTTGGGGGAACCTGTACCATCACTTAGTTGGTACAAAGAGCAAATGACTCCTGCTCTTGAGGGGTGGCCTTGCGGCTGGTATCCTGAAAATGTGATTCAGGTTGAATTGTAGTGAATTCAGGCTGTGCTGCCATTCAACGGGTCATGGTAACCCAAAGCAGATACTAGAAAAGAGAAATGGACAGAGGGCGCACCAGCCTAGCGCATTATCTTTAAAACAATTTTTCTCTGTCGCTCATTGACAGACGCAGGACTCGTATCTTGATATCCGTAGGGTTATACTGCCCCCTACAGGAGTAGGACTCTAGGCAGAAAAAAAGTTCTGGCTACGCCTATGGGCAGTCCCAGGGGGTATACCCTCTCACTTCCTGCTATAGGATGTCAGTTTCATACGAGGACCCTCCAAAAGGAGATCTTCTCACATGGAACAGGAATCCCGATTCTCTGGACAGTCAGTTCCTGCTGAGTGAGCGGACCAGGGGGTCCCTGCTATGGTGGCTTCGGTCTCCGTTGCTAAGTCGAGGAAAATCCTTTCTTCCGATCTACTGGACGATTGTCACACGGATGCCAGTCTATCCGGGTGGGGAGGGGTTCTCGGCAGGTTATCTGGTACCTGGAAGCATCCAGGTTGCCGATTAAATGTATTGGAACTGAGAGCGATCAGGCTTTGCCTGGTTCACTGGACCAAGCATCTTCAGGGCTGTCCAGTGCAGGTTCAGTCGGACAATGCCACAGCCGTGGCTTATGTCACCCACCAAGAGTGTACTTGGGGCCTTGGAAGTGGCCGGCATCCTCATTTGGCAGAATACTTGTTCCAGCTCTCTCCGCTGTTCACATTCCAGGCGTGGAAAATTGGCAGGCGGATTTTTTCTCAGCCGACAGACCTTCCATCAAGGGGGATGGTCTCTTCGTCCGGAGGTGTTTCACCAGTTGTGCCTTCGTTGGGGCACCCCGGATGTGAATCTGTTGCCGTCTCGGCTCAACAGGAGGGTGCAGAGGTTTGTAGCCCGCTCCCGAGATCCTCTCGCCTGGTACGTCGACTTGGTCAGGCTGGTCGCAGACGCTCCTTGGAGGCTTCCTCTCGGAGGATCTGCTGTCTCAGGGGCCGATCTTCCGTCCTGCTTTACGGTCGCTGGCTTGACGGCTAGGCTGTTGAGAGCCAGGTGCTGAAGAACAGGGGATTTGCTTCAGTTATGCCTACCCTGCTTACAGTGCGGAAAGCGACTTCTAGAATGCTTTCTCATCGTGCATGGAAGTCTTATATTGCGCGGTGTGCGTACCTCGGGGTTCATCCATGTTCTTACTCGGTGGCTCGGGTCTTGACCTTCCTTCAACGGGGGGGGTTGAGCAGAAGCTGGCTTTGAGTACTATCAAGGGTCAGGTCTTGGTGATTTTCTCCCAGAGGCCACTGGCCACTCATTCCCTGGTGCGAACTTTCATCCAGGGGGTGCGGCACCTGGTTCCTCCGGTGCGCTCTTTCTTACCGCCCTGGGACCTTAGTTTGGTGTTGTCGGTTCTCCAGAAACCTCCCTTTGAAAGTACTAGGGAGATTCCCCTGCCTACCTTATCCCAGAAGGTGGCCTTTTTGGTGGCTGTTACTTCTGCACGCAGGGTGTTGGAACTGGCTGTGTTGTCTCTTTATTCCCCCTATCTGGTGGTTCATGGGGATTAAGTTGTTCTTCGTCTGGATCCGTCCTTTCCTAAGGTGGTCTCCGTTTTTACTTAAATGAGGCTATTGTGTTGACTTCCCTGTGTCTTCAGCTCAGCCATCCTAAGGAATTTGCACACCTTGGATGTGGTTTGGGCACTCAGGGTGTACCTGGCCACTGCTGACTCTTTTTCGTCATTTGGATTCGCTCTTTGTGATCACGGATGGCCCTAGGAAGGGGTTGCCTGCGATTGCTGTGACTTTCCCCGGATGGATCAGGCAGACGGTGGTGCAGGCTTGTTCGATTAAGGGTCAGGTTCCTCCTTTCCCTGTTAAGGCGCACTCTACTCGGGCACTTAGTGCTTCCTGGGTTTTCCGCCATCAGGCGTCTGTGCTTCAGGTTTGCAAGGCGGCTACCTGGTCGTCTGTTCATACCTTTACAATGTTTTATGCGGTTGTGGGCTGGCATCTACAGATGCCTCTTTTGGCCGCAAGGTTTTGCAGGCTGCTGTTTGAGGGGACCCTTGGTCTACCTCGGGGGTTCTGTTTTTGGTTTTCAGGTGGGTCTCCTCTTTTAGTTCCGATGAGTCCTGTGTTTCCTGGTTTGGTTATGTTTTTGGCCTTATGGGATGTTTTCTTCTGTTATCCCACCCCTCATTTATGGCACTGCTTTGGGACGTCCCTACGGATATCAAGATATGAGTCCTGCGTCTGTCAATGAGCGACAGAGAAAACTGGATTTTTGACTTAACCGTAAAATCCTTTTCTCTTAAGCTCATTGACAGACGCAGTACCCGCCCCTCTGTTTGAGTTGGGTTGGTATGTTTTCTCTGACACTGCTTTGATATAAAACGGACATCCTATAGCAGGAAGTGAGAGGGTATACCCCCTGGGACTGCCCATAGGCGTAGCCAGAACTTTTTTTATGCCTAGAGTCCTACTCCTGTAGGGGGCAGTATAACCCTACGGATATCAAGATACGAGTCCTGCGTCTGTCAATGAGCTTAAGAGAAAAGGATTTTACGGTAAGTCAAAAATCCAGTTATTGTAATAGACATGTATACACATTACTCACAAAACGATTATGAAACGCGGGCAATAAGCAATGAGGAACCACCAGGGGTCTCTACTGGGCATCCTCAGCTGCTGCAGGCCGTGGAAGGATGTAGGCCTCCAAAAAACCTCTTTCGGGGTGTTCCCCCTTCATCAGAGCTAGTTGGGGGAATGAGTGGTAGGGCTTTTGTATATCCAAAAGCTGCCTGCGGCAGCTGAGGGTGCCCAGTAGAGACCCTTGGTGGTCCCTCATTGCTTATTGCCCGTGTTTCATAATCGTTTTGTGAGTATAATGTGTATACATGACTATTACAATAAATTGTTTTAAAGATAATGTGCTAGGCTGGTGCACTCTGTCCATTTTCTCTTTTCTAGTATCACTTAGTTGGTAATGTGCCATGAATTGTGTGCTTGATGCCGTTTTTAACCAATTTTGGTAGTCTGAGAACCCCTCTTGCTTGTTTGTCTTGCAGGTGAAATATTCCTAAACACACCTACTAAAGCATCATTGCTGTTTCTTAGGCAGGCCATAGACCGTGCAAATGTATTTATTGCAACTATGGGTTGAAGGGAAGAAATTTGCATGATTCTCCCATCAGTATAGACCCTTGGTGTCCAACCTTTTGGCTTCTCTGGGCCACTTTGAGTGTACAGAAATTTTCTCGGGCCACATATAAAATATATACTATTAGTTAAGGTATATAAGTAATAAAATGCCGCCACGCCCTTCCTGTGCTGCCCCCCCCCCCCAGTACTAATTTAACACAACTAGTGGATGATGCCCTCCGAGGCTGCCTCTGGCCGTGCCCCCGACTCGACTTCCTTCCTCCCCAGCAAACGGCAAAAAAAAAAAAAAAAAATTGTCAGGGGGCAGTGGACCGCATTGCCTACGGTTCTGGGCCACATGTGGCCCCTGGGCCGCAGGTTGTGGACATGCCTGGTGTAGACAGTATTGACAGGGGAGACATTGTGTTCTCCCAGGTGGGGAAAGCCCTCCCTGCCTGGAGAAGACAGTGACTATTGCTAGCAGCTATAGCCGCTGCTAGCGATAATTGCGAGTAAATCCAGCAGGCTGGTTGTACCTAAATTGATCCTGCTAAACTGCCTGAGATTTGAACAGTCTATGGCCGACCTTAAAGGGACTCTGACCTGTGAGGATCATGGAGGGCTGCTATTGATGACCTCCCTTTTGGCAATGCTAGTTCCCTGACTCTTGTTAATATTTTGGCTTCAATGCTTAGTAGCTGACCTAGATCAAGTACAGAAATAGGACATTTTTCTAACACTTGTTTAAAGCATGCTTATTCTGTATCTGATCCAAAATTATTACTATTACCATTAACCACTCAAGGACGGGAACGTTTTACCTCAATGACCAGGCCGTTTTTTGGCGATACGGCACTGCGTTACTTTAACTGACAATTGCGCGATCGTGCGAAGCTGTACCCAAATGTCCTTTTTTTTTCCCCCCATGAATAGAGCTTTCTTTTGGAGGTATTTGTTCACCTCCTGCGGTTTTTATTTTTTGCGCTATAAACAAAGTTCAACAATTCTGAAAAAAATATATATTTCTCTGTCGCTCATTGACAGACGTAGTCCTCCTTGATTAATATCAACTCGGGTTATACTGCCCTCTACAGGAGAAGGACTAGACTGGAAAGAAAACGTTCTGGCCACACCTTAGGGGCAGTCCCAGAGGGTATATCCTCTCTCTCTCTCTCTCTGCTACAGCAAATCAGTTTTTTTCTGTCTAGTTAGGAGTAAGGACCTAAGTTCCTTGCTGGGATCTTTGTTCCTGGCAAGATTTTTTAGAAATACTTTTTTAGGCAGCTTTTCTTCTCCAGTGTTCCTGTGAGATCTTTAAGCAAGTACGCTGAAACTGGGCGACGGGCTGGATGTTGAGATCCAGTGGTCACCCCAGTTCAGCCTGCGAGCGCGTGCAGGCCATAGCTCCGCGCTGGGTCAGCCGTGACATAGTCCCACTGGACGGGGACTGACCCTGCGAGTTAAACGTCTCGCCTGGACGCCAATGACCAGTTGCAAACGGAGTCACAGCGTCCGTATTGGTCGACAGCCCCCCCACCCCGGTGGAGAGGGGTTCTGTCAGGAGTTGGCGCCCGCCTGGTTCCGGTATGGTGAGTAGAATGTTCCCCCTCTCCCCCTGTCGGGCTTGTTCGTGGACGCGGGCCCCTCTCTGGGAGGGTCAGACACTCAGTTTCTGGGTCCCCCCTCTATCCTATAACAGGTCACAGATCCCCCAATTTGAGTGTGATTTTGTGAATAAGAAACCAGGAGGCTTGTTTTGGGAGCTGACTATCTAAAGTCACTATATGACTGTAAGGGTGACTGAAGCCAGTGGCAGACTACTAAAAGGCATTACTATTGAGGTATAGAGGTATCCTACCTGTCATAGTGTGTATACAGGCCGATGCCTATGCCTGAGTTACTGCATCCGCAGGTCGCCATCCCTCCAGAAAGCCGGTCACTTCCACAGGCCGCACAGCCTCCCGCAGGCCGCACAGGCCGAGCGCACACTCCCGCAGGCCGCACAGGCCGAGGACACCTCCCGCAGGCCGCACAGGCCGAGCGCACTCTCCCGTAGGCCGCACAGGCCGAGTGCACACCTCCCGCAGGCCGCTGCTAGCTTGCAAGCCGCCGCTATCCTACACAGGCCGCCGCCATTTTCCTGCAGATCGCACGGGGCCACCATATTGGCGTAGCCTCGTGTCTCTAGCATGGGGGCGGCCATGTTTGAGGTGACCAAACACCTCGAGGAGCTATGGGGAGGCGCCGGAAGGCGTGTAAAGGGGCGGAGCCGCCTCCTTTTACTTGGGAAAGCAAGCCAAAGACTTCCTGTCTGTAACAGACAGTGCTGGAACAGGTTGTATTGAAACTTCTGAGCATCCAAAAGCAGGTAACACTGAGGGGCGCTGCTGCGCTGGGGGACTAAAGAAAAATTTATTTTTTTATTTTTTTTGATTGCAATTATTTTTTTCTGGCAACTGTCTTGTATAATCATGGACCCTGCCACACATGTATCCCCACCTGATCCCCTCGAGGTGGCCGCAGGACCCTCCAGTTCAGAGTATTGATGCATTATCAGCAGTTTTGGAGTCTTTGGTATCCCGGGTGGAGAGGGCCTGTCGGGGATGGGGGTCAAGAAAGCGACCCCCGCCTACCCCTATTTCATCTGATACTTCAGAGTCAGATTCTGAGATGGTCATTGCAGCTGCAGGTCCCTCTGCAGGAGCTGTTGTCTCAGGTAATGCTCCCTCAGATAGTGAGGACGGTTCTAACTCCGCCATAGCACAAGAAGAAGCATTGGTGGACGCACTAGTTGTGTCTTTCCGGGAAACCTTGAGACTTGAGGTTACACCGGCAGAGGTAACCGAGATGGAAATTCCCTTTGGTACTAGTAAACCTACCAAGACGGCGAAGGTTTTTCCCTTATCCAAATGTTTAGGTAATAAAATTAAAGAGGAATGGGATAATCCGAAACGAATCCTTACTATTTCCAAACGCATTGCTAGACGCTATCCGTTTGAGGAATCCCTCATTAAAAAATGGACGGTACCACCAGTGGTGGATCCACCGATTTCCAGACTAAATAAAGCCACTGTTATCCCGTTGGAGGACGCTCCGTCCTTTAAGGATCCGGTGGATCGAAAAGTGGAAGCGGAATCCCGCACTGTTTTTTCCCTGATAGGGTCAACCTTTAGACCAGTGGTTGCCATTGGTTTAGTTTCACAAACATTGACAGAATGGGCAAAATTGTTGCGCCATGACCTAAAGGGGAGAAGTATTCCCCAGGCAGCGTCTGATTTGATGGAGCAAATTATACAGGGATTACAGTTCGTCTGTGACGCAGCCCTGGATGCCACTCCCTTGTTAGCGCATGCATCGATGTCAGCAGTAGTCCTCAGACGTGTGCTGTGGTTAAAGTGTTGGTCGGCGGATCAAGGTTCCAAGAAAGCTTTGGCTAATCTCCCTTTTCAGGGGGATCGCCTATTTGGGGCCACCCTAGATGAGATCATAAAGGATGTCACTGGGGGCAAGAGCACACAGACTGCTAAAGCTAAAGGACCTCGTAACAGGCGAGGACCTTTCTTTTCCGCTCATAAGAGGTTCGTTCGCTCCGCTGGGGCGAGCGTGAAGGGCAAAGCCCCTTCAGGAGGTTTCAAAAGGTGCTGGTCGGGTAAACAAAAGGCCGACTCAGCCAAACCTGAAGATAAGGCTAATACAGCCTGAAGGTGCGCCCCCACCCAGCTCAGGGGTGGGGGGACGTCTTCACCGGTGTTCAGATCCAGGGCTTTCCTGAATCCCGGACTAAGGGGTTCAGGAGATCATATGATCAGGATACAAGATCGAGTGTCGATCACTTCTACCGGTGCAATTCTTCCCTTCCAACATTCATATGCTACAGGGAGCGGTAGTTCCCGTTCCTTGAGCAGAACGTTTTCTTTACCTTTTCCAAAGATCATTCCCAGTTCCCTCCAGGAATCGGATCCGGTTGAGCGAGCGGACCAAGGAGTCTCTGGTCCGGTGACTTCAGTCTCTAATGCTCAGCCAGGAGAAGTCATCACTTCCGATAGGAATTTAGTTTCTGATAAATGTGTGGGAACTGAGAGCGATCAGACTTTGTCTGATTGCCTGGACCAAGCAGCTCTAGGGCAGCCTGGTTCGGATCCAGTCAGACAATGTCATGGTGATGACTTAGGTCGATCACCAAGGATTTCACCACCTGTGTCTTCAGTAGGGCATCCCGCAGGTGGATCTGTTGGCATTTCGGCTCAACAGGAAGGCGCGGAGGTTGGTAACTCACGCCCGCGATCCGCTAGCAGACGCAGCAGACGCGCTGAACGTCCCGTAGGGGCAGTATCAGCTATTATGTCTTCCTCCCTCTCAAGTTACTGCTGAGATTTCTCCGCAGGATAGAGGTGGAGGGAACTCCAGTTATCCTGGAAATTCCGGGCTGGCCTCGTCAAGCCGGGTACGCCGACTTGGGCAGGCTAGTCGCAGACGCTCCTTGGAGACTTCTTCTCAGGGAGGATCTGCGGTCTCAAGGACCGATCTTCCATCGTGCTTTACAGTCGCTGGTTTTAACGGCCTGGCCATTGAGACCCAGGTACTGAAGGACAGGGGATTGTCAGCTTCAGTTATTCCTACTCTAATTAAAGCAAGGAAAGCGACTTCTAGCAAAGTCTATTATCGCACATGGAAGACTTGTATTGCGTGGTGTTAATCTTTGGGATTTCCCCCACGTACCTATTTGGTGACCCGAATTTTGGCTTTTCTGCAAAAGGGGGTTGAGCAGTAACTATCCTTGAGCACCATCAAGGGTCAGGTTTCAGCGTTAGCAATCTTCTTTCAGAAGCCTTTGGCTACTCATTCCTTGGTGCAGAATTTCATCCAGGGGGTGCGACACTTGGCTCCGCCAGTGCGCGCGCCCTTACCGCCCTGGGATCTTAATTTGGTTTTGTCGGTTCTGCTGAAACCTCCATTTGAAAATATCGGGGAGATTCCCTTGCTTACATTATCCCAGAAGGTGGCCTTCTTGGTGGCCATTACTTCTGCACGCAGGGTGTCAGAACTGGCTGCATTATCATGCCATTCCCCATATCTAGTGGTTCATAGGGATAAGGTAGTTCTTCATCTGAAGCCATCCTTTCTTCCTAAGGTGGTTTCAGACTTTCACCTGAATGAAGATATTGTGCTACCTTCCTTGTGTCCTAAGCCCAATCATCCTCGGGTATGTGCGTTGCATTCCTTGGATGTAGTTTGGGCAATCAGGGTATACCTGAAGACTACGGAATCGTTCCGTAAAACGGATTCACTTTTTGTGATCACGGATGGCCCCAGAAAGGGGTTGCCTGCATCTGCCGTGACTATCTCCAAATGGATTAGACAGACGGTGGTACAGGCTTATTCTATTAAGGGTCGGAATCCTCCGTTCCCTGTTAAGGCGCACTCCACTCGAGCGCTCAGTACTTCCTGGGCCTACCGCCATCAGGCGTCAGTGGTCCAGGTGTGCAAGGCGGCTACCTGATCGTCGGTTCATACCTTTACAAAATTTTATAAAGTTGATGTGATGGCATCGGCGGATGCCTCATTTGGCCACAAGGTTTTGCAGGCCGCAATTTGAGGAGACCGGTGATCTACCTCGAGGCTTTTTTCCCGTTGGATTTTCAGTTGAGTCTCATCTTTGATTGATGAGCCTTTAAAACTTCTAGTTGGCACCGGTTGGGCCTTCTAGATTGGATTTTGATTTCCATTATCCCACCCCTCATTTGTGGCACTGCTTTGGGACGTCCCGAGTTGATATTAATCAAGGAGGACTACGTCTGTCAATGAGCGACAGAGAAAAATGGCTTTTGGAAGATCTTAACGTAAAATCCTTTTCTCTTAAGCTCATTGACAGACGTAGTACCCGCCCCTCTGTTATCTGAGTTGGGTTGGGTTAAATTCTCTAAACACTGCTTTGTGACATAACTGATTTGCTGTAGCAGAGAGAGAGGATATACCCTCTGGGACTGCCCCTAAGGTGTGGCCAGAACGTTTTCTTTCCTGTCTAGTCCTACTCCTGTAGAGGGCAGTATAACCCGAGTTGATATTAATAAAGGAGGACTACGTCTGTCAATGAGCTTAAGAGAAAAGGATTTTACGGTAAGATCTTACAAAAATCCATTTTTTTTTACTTTCTGCTATAAAACATTCCCAATAAAAAAAAAATAAAAATCGAATTTTAAGCCAATATGTATTTGTGTTCTGCTACATATTTTTGATAAAAAAAATCCAATGTGTAAATTGATCGATTTGCGCAGAAGTTGTCGTGTCTCTAACTAGGGGAAAGATTTGTCATTTTTATTTGTTTATTTATTACTAGTAATGGCAGCGATCAGCGTTTTTTTTTTTTTTTTTTTTTTTTTTTTTTAGCAGGACTGCGACATTGCGGTGGATGGCTCGGACACCTAACTGACATTTTTGACACTTTTGGGGGGACCAGTGACATTACTACAGTAATCAGTGCTAAAAATATGCACACTTGTACTAATGACACTGGCAGGGAAGGAGTTAACACTAGGGGCGATCAAAGGGTGAAATAAGTGCCTAAGGGGTGCTTTCTAACTGTGTAGGAGATGGGCTCACTGGATGAACAGAGACCTGTGTTCCTAAATAGGAGGCACACAGAATCTCTGTGTTCATCACTGACAGAACAGCGGTCTGCCGTGTTTACATTGGCGTACATCGCGGCTCCCTCTCTAGCTGATCAGCGCGTGCGTGCGCCCACACAAACTGCTTCATGAAGCGATGCACAGGTACATTGTGTCGCATAACGGGCGGACCTGCAGCAGTATAATTATGACAGCTGGTCGACAAGTGGTTAAGTCCATACACAGCCAGGGAACTAGCATATTAAAGCGGAGTTCCACCCTAAAATTATACTTACCTCCATCTTCTTGCTCCGGGTCACCTGAAAAACAAATGGATAATCGCAATTTTTTTTTTTTTTTTTACTTTGTTTTAGAAGAAAATATACTCACCTTACTTCCTCTTCCTCCCCTCGGCGTTCACGGTGATTCGTCACTTCCTGGCTTGCAATGATTCCTGGGAGCTGAACGTCATCGCTCCCAGGAATCCATGCGCCTGCACCGGCCCCGACGTCCGTTCCGGTGCATTGGTAGTGGATGTAAAAAAAAAAAAACGGATGGAAAACGGACGAAAAACTGATACATTTTGACTGAACTGATGAATTGAACGGACCGTATGTGCGAAAGAGGCCTTAGAGTAGAAACGGTTTCCATGACATCATGGGACAGTTGCAAAACTTATAGTTACACCATTACTAAATCCACCCTTCTGTTGACATTGTGCATTGGTCACGGTAAGTTTAACCCATGGTGGTACATGAACGTTTAGGTGTTTTTGCACGTGTCAGGGATGTTCCCAATAGAGAATGTATAATAGCTATTACTGACACACCTACTTGACACACTCGTTAGTCCACATTGTTGTGCATTCTGCATATAAATATACATAACAAAAAGACATAATTTTATAGTGGTTTCGTTGTGATGTCAAGAGAAGGAATTTCTTTCCTTCATTAACTCAGATGTGAACATGGTGAGATGTTTGCTGGAATGAGGATGTTGGCACACCCAACTCAAATCTTAATCTCCTCTTTTTGTTGCCTTATGTAGTTAGAAGTTTTATTATAGCAGTTTTACAGAGGATTATTTTGCAAAAATGCTGCTTTAAAGATGATCTGTCACTTGTCTGGGCCTTATCATAGAAAAAAAAAACCCACAAGCAGAGGTTGTACCTTAATTGAAAAATGCATATCACAATAATTTGTACATCTGAAGATATAGGCAGGGTATTTTTTGTATGGCAAAGTCAACTTTTCCTTTTAAAGTTTGAGATTGGGACCACCCTTTATCTAACCTTTCTTGCCTCTGATTTGGTCTCTTTAATTCCATCTTTGCTTTTCCAGTGGAGGGCAGAGCAGAAGGATTGCTTTAATCCTCCATAACCAGCTGCACATACATATTACTTTACTCTTCTGTCTCTCCGTTCAAATGCTGGGAGCAAGGGAAGGATACCCCGTGTACTGTTATTTAAAGGGAAATTATTCACATGCTTCTCCATACCCAAAAGTAATGGGTATATCTAATTTGAACAGCACAGGACACAGGACTTGTGTTCCTAGACTATTGTTTATGTGCAAGATAAAAAATAGGCTAAGAACACAAGTCCTGTGTCTTTAAGTGATCGGACACTGGCATAAAAAGTCCGCTAGGGCTGCCCCTAGTGCATCCTCTATAGTCTAGTTTATTTTGCTAGTGTCCTTAGAAGATGGACCACCTCTTCTCTGGAGAAGTATTATTTTTAATATTATTGTCATTATTCAGGATTTATATAGCGCCAGCAGTTTGCGCAGTGCTTTACAATATGAGGGAAGACATTATAGTTACAATACAATTCAATACAGGAGGAATTGGAGGGCCCTGCTCGTTGGAGCTTACAATCTAGAATGGAGGGTCAAGTGAAACAAAAGGCAATAACTGTGGGGGATGAGCTGATGGAGAAAATGGAAGTATAGTTATTAGGTGTGGGTAGGATAGACTTCTCTGAAGAGGAGGGTTTTCAGGGATCGTTTAAAAGCTAATAGAGTAAGAGAAAATCTGACAGATTGGGGTAAGGAGTTCCATAGGATTGGAGAGGCTCAGGAAAAGTCCTGCAGGCGAGTATGGGAGGAGGTAACGAGGGAGCTAGAGAGCAGGAGGTTTTGAGAGGAACATATTTTTCTTTTTTAACCATTCTGGTTTTTTTTATTTTTTTTATCTGAAGCGTCTTTTCAAGATCTGACTGCTTATTGCCCTGGGTTATCTAGCTGTTCCCGGATTGATAACACTCGGTGTGTACTGTAGTTGGACCCCACTGTATGAGAGTGATCTGTATTGTTTGCTTCATGCACTGGATCTTGTGTGATGCGCTAACCTTGGCATCAAGTGCAGCATGTGTAGCTGCAGGGAGCTACAAGTCCAGGGAGGGCCTTGGTCCATTTCTGTGGTTTCCAGACCTTTGAGGTTAACTTCATTGTGACAGGTAAAGGCTGCACCTCAAATAGGCCCAACACTGTAGATAAAGTAAAACAGGGTTTCCTTGCACGTTAAGAACAATTCCTGGCTTCTAATAAAACAATCTCTTGGATGCAGAACCTCCTTTACCTGAATAGATTATGGAAGAAAGTACTGAGTAGAGGTGGACCGAATAGGAATTTTCGCACCAAAACTGAAAATGCAGGATGCACTTGGCCGTAAATTAAAAATGACAGTTTTAAAAAATATATTTCTCTTAATAGAATTGTATTAGATTTGGCTTTTTAATTACTAAAATGAATTTAAGTGGAGTTCCACCCTAAAATTGAAGTTCCGTCCATCTTCTTGGTACGGGTCACCTGAAACACAAATGGATAATCGCAATTTTTTTTTTTTTTTTACTTACCTTATTTTAGAAGAACATATACTCACCTTACTTCCTCTTCCTCCCTGCGGCGGCCACAGCCCGTCGTCACTTCCTGGCTTGCAATGATTCCTGGGAGCTGAACGTCATCGCTCCCAGGAATCAATGCTTCTGCACCGGCCCGACGTCCGTTTCGGTGCAGGCGCCGTCATACCTTACTGAACATTTTCTGGGCATGCACAGAAGCTGTGCAGGGATGAGGCTGCAGCCCCGGAAGTGACGGCGGGGCTGTCGCAGTGCATCGTGGGACCGAAGAGGACGGAAGAGGACGCAGAAGAGGATCACACTGGATTCAAGCTGCCCACACCTGAGATGGCAGCGCTGGAGAAGACATTTTCAAGGTAAGTATTTCTTCTTGCAGGTAAGTGCAACCCGGGACAGTTCAGAGGCTATCCATTGTGGAATGCACTAGCCCTGACTGTCCCGGGGGTATTTTTATGTATTTTTTTTTTTAGGTGGAACTCCGCTTTAAATGAATATGAATTTTTTGTTGACCATTATTGGCACCTTTTAACGCAAGAAAAGCTCAAAATTGTATGTATGTCTTCACACTGGCCTGTTGCCCTTCTGTTGTGGTGTTAAAAATCCTGCTTGCTGCATTTTTGGTCAGTTAAAAAAAAAAAAACGCAGCAAAAACACACATTCCCATTGAAATGCACTGAAAACGCACCAATAACGCACCTGTGCTACGTTTTTTGAGTCGCATGTCCTATAAAAAAAAAAACATAAGCACAGTAAAATCGTACTAAATTTGCCACACAATTGCATGCGTTTTCTGCACCATTAGCAGCACCTTTTTCTCATCTGCAAAATGCCAGTAACGCCATTTTCGGCCGATATGTTTCAGCCTCCAAAATTTAGGTGCATCTCTAGTGTTGGGGTCCCTAATTTTGTAGCAGAGACTGCAGAGGATTTTCCTTCCCCTGCATTTTGAGGTACAGGCTTTGGCTTCACTCCAAATGCTCTCTATTCTGGTCATTAATTGAAGCAATGCGCTGCACAGTGTTTCTCAACTCCGGTCCTCAGGGCACACTAACAGGCCAGATTTTAAGTATTACCTTGGGGAGATGCAGACTAGAGTACTGCAATCACTGAGCAGCAAATTATCTCACCTGTGATGTATTTCAGTTTTCTTGTAAACCTGGCCTGTTAGTGTGCCCTGAGGACCGGAGTTGAGAAACTAGTCTTTGCCTATCAGCATCTGACTCTCCACAGCCAAAACAAGCCCATATGGCAGCTAAGAGACTGGTTAAGTTGAAAAAGACTTTTCCAATACATGGACAGATTGGCTTGGTCATCCAATCCTTCTCTCCTAGCTCTGAGCGTAATGCTGGCTTTACCAGTGTTTGTGCGTGTCCTCCCGCTGCCATTTCCATCACCATGGCTTTCTTCATTGACTGAGCTCAGAGTTGGCTCAGTCAGCGGCTGTGAGGAGCCCTCTGTCCCGGTGGTTACTCGGGGAGCCTTGTGCCTGCGTTTATGCACATGCAGTGTTTGGCAAAGATAGGATCATCCAGGCTGTGGGGAAGAGATGCACACAGTGGCTACAAAGTAACCTTATGAATGTCATGCTGATACAAGCCTCTGTATGGAGTGCAATCTTCTTACTTTGTTTTAAAGCGGAGTTCCACCAAACAGTGGAATTTCCGCTTTAAGCACTCCTCGCCTCATTACATGCCACATTTGGCAGGTACCGCATTTGGCAGGTACCGCCTTCCACTTCTGTTAGGGCCATCTTGGCACAAGCCACCACATCACAGCTCCCAGAAGAGTGCCCAGCCACTAAGGAAGTTCAGCGCGACTCAAAGCCACAAGCTGTCACATCCGGGTGCCCACACTTGTGATACCGGGGAGAGGCGAGAGGGAGGAGTGAGGCTTCGGGCGGCCACATCGCTTGACCGTGGGACAGGTGAGTGTGTGCTTATTAAAAGTCAGCAGCTACACTTTTTGTAGCTGCTGACTTTAATAAACCTAAAAGTGACTGGAACTTTTAACTCCTTGTTCATTAAAGCTAACTGCACTATGAGCCGTGAGCACTTTTTTTTTTTCTTTAGTTTTCCAGTACCCACTGGTGTTTTTGAGAGCAGCAAGGTTCTTTGGGATCCATTTACCCTGTTACATACTATATCTTGTGACTGTGGACCCATATATGCAGCTATCCTGGACATTCACATCTTCACAATTAAGGTGAACCATCTTTTGGCATTTGTGTCAGTTTGGATCCGAAAAGTCTTGGACCCCCTTGGTCCAGTCTGTCATTTCAAAAGGGTGCAATATAGAGTCTGTTTGCCCCTTCCTCGCTTTTTACCTTCCAGTCTCCGCTTCAGGCCAAAAGAAGGCAGATTTATTACCTCCCTTGCACCAAATTCAGGCACACTTTTGAGTGGTTGAACAAGTTCCTTCAGAAGAACAGTTTCAGGATTTCTATTCACTGCCCCAAAAACAAATTGAGGCATTTGCCCAATACTGGACTTAAAATCTAAAAACCGTTTTCTTTGTGTACCTAAATTCCAGTAGGAGTCAAGATCTGTCATTGCTTCTCTGACAAGAGGAATTGGCATTTGTAAACATACAAGATGCTTATTTACACATCTCTGCCTTCCCCAGGACATCAGTGATTTGTGCATTTTGCTGCAGGAGGTACTTCCATTTGGGTTCTTCTGCACCCCGAGTGTTCAGTAAATGCTTGACTCTTTTTTGACCCTTCTCACCCAAATAGCCATTTTCCCTTCCCGGTGTTATGTGACTATTTAGTGTTACAAGGTCTCGGGTGTAAATGGGGAGCAGGTGTGTTAAATTTGGTGTTATTGCTCTCTCTCTCTCATACTGGTCACTGGAAGTTCAAAATGGCACCTCGTGGCAAAGAACTCTCTGAGGAACTGAAAAAAGAATTGTTGCTCTACATAAAGAGGGCCTGGGCTATAAGAAGATTGCCAAGACCCTGACACTGAGCTGCAGCACGGTGGCCAAGACCATACAGGGGTTTAACAGGACAGGATCCACTCAGAACAGGTCTTGCCATGGTCGACCAAAGAAGTTGAGTGCACATGCTCAGCATCATAGCCAGAGGTTGTATTTTGGGAAATAGACTTATGAGCGCTGCCAGCATTGCTGCAGAGGTTGAAGAGGTGGGGGTCAGCCTGTCAGTTCTCAGACCATACACCGCACACTGCATCAAATTGGTCTGCATGGCCGTCGTTCCATAAGCGGCCTCTTCCAAAGATTATGCACGAGAAAGCCCGCAAACAGTTTGCTGAAGACAAGCAGACTAAGGAAATGGATTACTGGAGCCGTGTCCTGTGGTCTGATGAAACCAAGATAAAGTTATTTGGTTCAGATGGTGTCAAGCGTGTGTGGCGGCAACCAGATGAGGAGTACAAAAACAAGTGTGTCTTGCCTACAGTCAAGCATGGTGGTGGGAGTGTCATGGTCTGGGGCTGCATGAGTGCTGCCGGCACTGGGGAACTACAGTTCATTGAGAGAACCATTAATGCTAATATGTACTGTGACATACTGAAGCACAGCATGATCCCCTCCCTTCGGAACATGGGCCACAGGGCAGTATTCCAACATAAGAACGACCTCTAAACACACCTCCAAGACGACCACTGCCTTGCTAAAGAAGCTGAGGGTAAAGGTGATGGACTGGCCAAGCATGTCTCCAGACAAAAACACTTTTGAGCATCTGTGGGCATCCTCAAGCAGAAGGTGAAGGACCGCAAGGTCTCTAACATCCACCATCTCCGAGACCCACTACATTCGGTAAGTCACCCATCTTTTAAACTATATCACGGGAAGAAGGAATCCAGCACCTGCACTTTATAAATCACCAATGGATTATTATTGCTGAGCACTTTCACTATTTTGGAAAAAACAAATAACGACAGAATATTGGACTTTGTTGCACTTTTTTATTTATTTATATCACAAGATGAACTTCAAATAATTATATATATTTTATGCTTTTGATTTATATGAAACTATTGAGATTACACTTGCATTTATTGTTTGCACATAATTTTGCACATTTGCACATTTTACATCTAGCACTATTCTTTCATATGGACTATTTCTTTCATATACATTTTACACCGCTGCTGCTGCTAATAATCACAGTTTGTCACAATATATTTTATATTTTTACTATTTAAATTATAAACTCCTAGGCGCGGGGAGTACACTTCCTTAAGTGTTACTTTTCATATATATGCACTAAAAAGTCCGCCTAGAAATTGCCAGGGCCCATGCTAAAAAAGATGATTTCTGGGACTCTGTATTCATGTACTGATAAGACTAAGATGAATGTTTTTGGAACAGATGGCTTCAAAACTGTATGGCGTCGCAAAGGTGAGGAGTACAAAAAAAAATGCATGGTGCCTACAGTGAAACACGATGGTGGCAGTGTCCTTCTGTGGGGCTGCACCTGTGCTGTTGGTGTCAGGGATCTGCGTTTCATTGATGGTATTGTGAATTCACAGATGAACTGCTCTATATTGAAAGAGAAAATGCTACCATCACTCTGTGCCCTTGGTCTTCGTGCACATGACAAAACTCACATCTAAGGCCACTGTTGGATTTCTGAAGAACAGGGTGAAAGTGATTCAGTGGCCAAGTAGGTCTCCCGATCTGAACCCAAGAAGACACCTATGGAGAATTCTTAAGAGACAAGTTGAGCATCGCTCTCCATCCATCATACAGGCTCTAAAAGAGGTTGTTCTTGAAGAATGGAAAGCGATAGATGGATGTTGCAATATGTGGCCAACTTGTTCATTCAATGCCTAGAAGACTTGGTGCTGTCCTTACAAATCACGAGATGTAGTAGTTATTATGGGGTGTTAATTTTTGCATCAACTGATTTGAGTAAAACTGAAGATTTTTGTTTAATCAAAGTTATATTATTACCTTTCAAGTAATGAGCTTAATAAATATTCTATTAAACTCAAGCATTTGTCACTTTTGGAAATTGTTCTTATGTTCATTGAGGTGTTGATTAAAATCTTACTTTTCAAAAGGGGTGCACTTATTTATGCTGAGCTCTGTATATACCAAAGTTTATCTTTTAACTTTTGAGAAGCCCCCCAAATACTTACCTAAGCTCGATCTCGATCCAGTGATGTGCACGAGACCGCTGACTCTACCGGGTCTATACCTCCTGATCGAACTGAGCGAAAGCCAACGGCTCCTGCATCTCAGCGAATCACAGCCAGTGAGGCGGGGGTGGGACAGAGCCATGCTCTGTCTTATGGAAATGGCTATAGGGGCACTTAGCAAGGGGGAGGGGCCCAGAGCGCCGGCAGGGGAAGAGGATCGAGGCTGCTCTGTGCAAAACCACTGCACAGAGCAGGTAAGTATGACATTTGTTGCTTTTTTAATAAAAATGTTTTTCTCTATAATCACTTTAACCGCCTCCCGCCCGCTGCATAGACAAATGATGGTGGAGCGAGGTTTCTCTTGTTCTGGAACGACGTCCTATGATGGCGCCCAGTTTATCTGTGATTGCGTGTGGTGATAGCGGGCGTGCTGTGTCCCTGACCCCGATCTCGGCAAAGCTATGTGGGTCTTTACCCATATATACCCATATGATTGGCTGTGTCCAATCACAGCCGATCACATGTAAGCAATGCCGTTTATCCGCTCTCCTCGCCTCACACTGACCTAGTGTAAGGAGAGTCAATCAGTGGCATCTCCTCACAGGGCAGACATGGATAGGTAATCAAGGCCCTGATCATCAGTGCCCTCATTACAATGCAGCCCCAACAGTGCCCATCAGTGCTGCATATCAGTGCCACCTATCGGTGCCCATCAGTGCTGCATATTAATGCCACCTAATCAGTGTCCATCAGTGCAGCTTTATCAGCGCACATAAGTGAAGGACAAAAATTACTCTTTTACAAGAAAAACCTTTTTTTTTTTTTTTTTTTTTTTTTTTGCAAAATTTTTGGACTTTTTCCGTTTTTTTTTTTTCACAGCAAAAAATAAAAAACCCAGCAATGATTTGAATATCACCAAAAGAAAGCTCTATTCGTGTTAGGGAAAAAAACAATTAATTTGATTAGTTTTGCTTGACCGCGCAATTGTCATTCAAAGTACAACACCCCTTAAAGCTAAAAATTGGCCTGGCCAGTAGGGGGTGAAAGTGGCTGGTATTGAGGTGGTTACCATCTAGGTGTAAATTCAGCTGTAAACCACTCTGGATATGTTGGTTTTGACTTGTTCTTACTGAAGGTGAAATGTTTGCATATTTTCATCATATTCTGACTTTACAGTTTTACTATTGAACAGTATGCTTTTGTCTGACCAGTACAGGGCATGTAACCATATGAAGTTTTGATAAGGCTGAACAGATCCCAGTGGCCGGTAGTTTGAAAAGCTGGTAATGTGGTTTTCATGCCTGTTATTTTGTTGTCTTTGGAAGCTTACGTCACTAAATGCCCGCCAGCTCCTAGACTGGACTAACCAGCTTCTGATTTCTTTGTCTTGTCATTTTCTTATATAGTGTAAATCTAGAATTTTTATATTTAGTAGTTTGGTCATGCTACTAAAAGAAATTGCTGGCTTTTTTAAGGAGTAACAATTGTTCGCTAAACCGATAGAACAAATGGCTCTCTATTGTGAGACTGCGCAAGTAGCATGGTAGTGTTGGTGGTAGATTTGAGTAATTATTGAAATAAAATCTTTGCCTTGGACTCAGTTGGTTTTTTTGTGATAATTTAGGGGTAACATACAACCAATTTAAATGAAAAGCTTTTCTGCATTTTAAAGTAGTGGATCTGTTCTCTGACCTATTCATTGTTTTGGAAGTTGGGAATATGGTTTGTTTGTAAATTGGCTGATCTTTCAAAACTTTCAGGAATTTGTGGTCTGTTCTTGACTTCTTTTCAATGGGTGATATGGGTGCTTTATACATTAACATTAGTCCCTGTCCCTCTTCCTTATACCAGTGGTCCCCAAACTGCGGCCCGAGGGCCGGATAAGGCCCTTTGCTTGCTTTTATCCGGCCCTTGGGGCAAAATTTAATTCACGGACACCAATGAAGGGCACAATTCCTCCCAAAAACACCAACGATGGGGCACAATTCCTACCAATGACCTCAACAATGGGGCACAGTTCTCCCAATGACACAAACAATGGGGCCCAATGACACCAATGATAGGACATTTTGTACTCCCACTGGTCAAAGTCTGGCCCCCCTAAAGTCTCAGTTCATCAGTTCAGTCACGTTTTTTGTCTTCACTCAACGTCCGTTTTCATCTCAGTTCATATCCGTTTTTCATCCTTTTTTTTTTTTTTTCCAGTTGTCATCCGTTTTTCGTCAGTTGTTATCCGTTGTCATCCGTTTTTCGTCCGATCCGTTTTTTTTGACGGATGAAAAATAGGGAGAAAGATGGTTCGGGATCAGTGGTGCTCCTGGAAATTGCCAGCATCCCTAAATATAGACCAAAAAGCAGATCCCCTAGAGTTTGGGACTTTAATTGGCAATGACCAGGACTTGAGTAATACGTTTTTTCAAAATTTATTATACAAAAATACATGAAATATCAACCACAGATACATACAAAGGAAAACATGAACATTTAAACAAGCAAGTGGCCTGGGGTTACGTCTCAGACTGGAAGTGACTGAGATGTCCGAGGAGGGACCAGACGCGTTTCGGTCAGTCGCCTTTCTCAGTGGTCCAACGGAAGCAAATCTCAGACACATAGAGACTTGAGTATATAATCAAGGAAGTAGGAATGCAGAAGTCTTTGGAAAGACAGATTCATATCTGTTTGCTTTTTAACAATCCCTGTGGCCTCCCTCTTTTTCGTCTCACCTAGGATGTCTCTGTGTCTGAGATTTGCTTCCGTTGGACCACTGAGAAAGGCAACTGACCGAAACGCGTCTGGTCCCTCCTCGGACATCTCAGTCACTTCCAGCCTCTGAGACGTAACCCCAGGCCACTTGCTTGTTTTTTAAATGTTCATGTTTTCCTTTATATGTATCTGTGGTTGATATTTCATGTATTTTTGTATAATACATTTTGAAAAAACGTATTACTCAAGTCCTGGTCATTGCCAATTAAAGTCCCAAACTCTAGGGGATCTGCTTTTTGGTGAATAATAGGGCATTCATCCGTTCCAAAAAACGGACATTGACAGAAGCAGATGAAAACGGATGTTAACGGATGATCATCCGTTGTCATCCGTTTTTACATAGAGATGCATTGATTTCCGTTTTTCATCCGTCAACGGATGGATGAAAAATGGACAAACGGACAGCATGTGTGAAAGGGGCCTAAACCGGTACTTTTTTTTTTTTTGAAAGTTTGGAGACCCCTTCCCTATACCAACCTCGCATGCATGCATGCATGCATGCATACGTACATACATAGACATACAAACTCCAAAGACATGCTGCTGGGATAATTGGCTGAAGTGTGGGAGGAAACCCATATACCCAGAAGAAACCTACCAAAGCACAGGGAGAAAGAACATGCAGACTCAATGCTGGTAGTGTTATGGTCTGGATTCAAAGTGATGACCCTAGTGCTGCAACCACTAATCCCCTGTGGTGTAACCTGAGATGTATGTAATGCTTGCCATACACGTCAGAAATTCTCATAATTACATTCAATAACCGGACAATTGTACTTTGAAAAAGGAAAAAAACAAAGTTTGCTTTTGATATTTGACTTTTATTTTGCATGTGAATAGAATTTCCTGAACAAAATGTTAGAAATGTGTTTTAGACACATTTTCTATCCTGTTCCTTTGAATTTTCTCATCACTGTAGTTTAAATCAAAATTCTACTAGTGTATAGCCATCATAATCTGATCTGAGCTAGGTTCAGAAGCACCAAATGTGTTTCTGGGTGTTGCTTCCTTAGGTCATATGATTGTGTTTTTGCAACATTTGCTTGCTTTCTCAGTTTTGCCTTTATCGTACTTTTTTATCTTTAGTACCTTTTTTATCTTTATTGATTATGCTGTCGTTTTTTTCCTGACACTTAATTTTTTTTTTGCTTTTTCATTATCTATGGTAGCATACAGATTGGTATATGATATGTATTCTAAAGATCTCTTTGTAATAAAACGAAGACTACTCAGTTTTCCTGGGAATTCCAGCCTGTGTATTCCTCAGATAAGACACTCAGTTCATTGCTGGTTATGTTTCAGGGGATTTCATCTTTCTAAATCCTTAATCCGAGCATGTAGGTGTGTGCACATCTAAATTTAAATCTTAATATTGTTACTGTTAAGACTTGAGTTAAAGTACAACTAAAAGACAATTGTAAAATCAGTAAAGAAAACTTGCATTATTAATAAATGGAATTGCTATCTTTAATTTTGGTAAACTGCATTTATGCATTCATTCGATACCTTGTGATTCTGCCATTTCATGGCCCTTGCTCTGCAGGGCGACCATGATATACCCCCTACACTGAATTCACTGCTGCATTGTCATTCTGTGCCATGACGTCATGACGTATGCTGAGGAAGATGGTTATTATTGTTTCTAATTGATAATCCTCACTTTCCCTGCAAGTCGGAGCAGGACCTGTATCTGCCAAAGCCAGGAGGTTGAATTCTAGGTGGTGCTCTGCGTCACTTTCTCCAGACCAAGGATGTCCAACTCCATTTCATTGCTGGCTGCATCAGCATTATTATTGCCCTCAAAGAGACATTTTTATCTGTATTACTAGATGTCCAGAGCACCCCCTTACATCAGATGTCACCAGCCCCTCCACCATCGGATGTCAAGAGTCACCCACAGTACTTTACATCACTGTACACCCTCCTTACCTTGTGCTGCTGCTGGGAAGAAGCTGGGGCATTGTTGAGAAGCAGAAAGTGCAGAGTCTGGAGAATGACCAAATGAGGACTGGAGCTCTTCTGCAGGATAAGTGCGAGGGCCACATGAAATGGCCTGGAGTGCCGGATTCGGCCCACAGACCTTTGCGTCTAGAGCATATGAATCAAAACAGAGTGCACTCTTGGGTTGTTTTTCCTAGCTCCAACACAGTGAATACCTTGACCAAAATGACCTTGCATCTACAAGGGAAGGGGACTGACAAACAAAATCTTTGCACAGAAAGAGACCATAAGAACCATGGGAGAGTTCTGCAAGCTGTAGGCCATAGACTGTGGCCAGCCCAAACTCGCTGAGGCTTGTGAATGTAGTGGGGTCTAGAAATGCAAGCAGTGTCACCTATAAGAACATTGTTGAAAATGCCAAAGGCAGCCGATGTTTGTCTCTTCTGTATAGAGCATATCGCGTACTGCACTGTTGTCCTTTTTTAAATGCCAGCACTGCCCAAAACTGATGTTACCTGTTTTGGCTTGAGCTCTACTTTGAGATCAGAATAGAAAATATTCCAAAATTAAAGTTAAACTTGCTGTATGTTTTTAGGGTCTTCTTTTATAATGAACACGGCAATAACTCAATATACAGTATGTGTACTCTGTAAATACCTTGTGATTTCCCAATTATTTTGCTGCTGGAAATTGTCAGACCATAGACCCACAAGGCAGCTCCCAGAAATACCTTTTTTTTGTCTCTGGATCCAGTAAGACAAGGCAGCTCCCAGAAATGCCTTTTTTTTTTTTTGTCTCCGGATCCATCTCATTTCTTAACCTATTTACTTAGTAATTACCTAACCTATTTACGATTAGAGGCCGAGCCACCTTAGAAAACACATTTACATTTAAAAATTTAAATTAAAGATTAAAATTTCAAATGTTATTCTAGTGCTACTCTCTGAATTCAGTCTGTTTAATATGGACATAGTAGGCACATTAGCTCTTGGAGTGCTGTGGAATTTGACAAAGTAGTATAAATTTAATCAAACTACCAATTCAGGAGCCACCAAACTTTGAAAAGTACTTGTTTCCCTGTGCATTTCAGTGGCCATCTGACCTTATTGCAGATATGCAAAGACCATTGCTGGGTACAGGCATTGATTTAGCAAAAGAAAAGCAGATACACTATATGGCTAAAACTGTGTAAAGTGGATCTCTGACCATCACATCTACCGTATATTAGGTTTGTAGGTTCAGGCACAGCTTTTTCCACACAACCCATAATCCCAGAAAAAGTGATTCTAATCTATATCAGCGTATGAAAATCTTAAAACCTAGAAGTACAAAGTGCACAAATAAATACATCATTTCTTTCATTCATTGACGGACACAGTTCCATCCTGATCGTCAATAACCATTGGCTTATCCCCCGACAGGAGTAGGACACTAGGCAGAAAAAGAATCTGGCTTCGCCTATGGGCAGTCCCAGGGGGTATAATCCCTCTCTTTGCTATAGTTACTCATATTTTTTTGTGCTTTTTCAGGCGTAAGGGCCTAGTTCCTTGCTGGGATTTCTTGTCCTGGCAAATTTTTTTCTTTTTAGATGGAACTTTTTGTCTCCTGGTTTTTTTCTGTGAGATCTACAATCAACTGCTAGACTGGGCGATCGGCTGGATAATCTAGATCCAGTGGTCACCCCAGTCTGACCAGTGAGCGCGCGCAGACCTCGGCTCCCTACGGACGGGGGCTGGCCTGCGAGTTAAACGGCTCGCGAGGTTGCATATGACCGGGGTCTCGGCCCGAGACGCAGCATTCCTCCTGGCCGACACCCCCCATTTCGATTGCGAGGGGTTCTGTCTGGAGCGGTGCCCACCTGATTCCTTTTATGGTGGGTAGCTTTCCCTGCTCTCCCACTGGAGGGTTTTGGGGTGGATGTGGGCCCCTCCTTGGGATGATAGGACCCCCCGGGTTCCCCTCCTTCCCATAAGGCACCCCCATTTCACCTGTCCCACATCCTACCCAACCTCCACATATGCTGGGGCTGTGCGGGTGGTCTGGTCCACCTCCCTGGGGTGGAGCAGGGCCCTATGCTGGCGATGGAGGCCAGGGGGGTGTGCCGCCGGTGACCGGTGGATCGACTGTGAGGGGGGTTTGTACCTGGTGGGGGCTCCTCCCAGGGTCCCCCCATACTGCCTTGCCCTGTCATTAAGGCCTATGGATCCCTCCTGGGTCCCTGGAGGCCACGTGGGGCCGCCATTTTGCTGTAGCCTGTGTGTCTGTGTAGTCCAGGGGCCATTTTGCGGTAGTTTACCATTGAAAATAGCGGCAGCCATGACGGTGGAGCCCTGTGGGTGGTGGGAGCCCCTCATCCCCTGGTGCTGACTCCTGGATCTTTTCACTTCCTGATCGCCGCACTTGGAGTGCACATTATCCTTGTGGCTGCAGGTGCTGGTTCCTGCTGGGTGGTGAGTCTGGTGGGGTTCTCTTCGTCTCTACTGAGGATTGCTTGGTGCTTGTGCCTGGTGACCAGGGGGTGCTGCCAGCGTGGTGGGGGTTTTCCCTTTGCAGTGTTTTTACACTTTTTGTGGGGTCCCCCTGGTGACTCATTGAGTCTTTGGAGCACATCTCCCCACCTGATCCCCTCTGAGACTGCGGGGCCCTCCGGGTCCCAATCATCCATAAATGCACTGACGGCCGTCCTGGAGTCCTTTGTGTCCTTGGGAGGAGGTGGCTTGTGGGTGACGGGCTAGCAAAAAGCACCCCCTACCTCATCTGTCAACTCAGATCCTGAATCTGGTTTGGCCACAGTGGACACGAGTCACCCTGCTGGGTCTGCAACCACGCACCCGGAATCCTCCAATAGGATGATTCCTCCACATCTGCAACCACGCACGAAAGGGCGCTGGTGGAAGCACTGATTGTATCTGTGCATGAGACCTTGAAGCTGGAGGACGCAGATACAGCTGCGATGGAGGCACAGGTTCCCTTTGGGGCTCACAAGCCATCCAGAGCAGCAAAGGGGTTTCCTTTCCCCACCTATTTTGACAAAATTGTTGCTATAGAGTGGGGAGGACCAAAGCATCCCCTTGGGGTCCCTAAGCGATTTTCTAGGCGTTACCCCTATAAGTCCCTTATTGAGAAATGGACTGTTCCACTGGTGGTTGACACTCCAGTTTCCAGATTAAACAAGGCAACCATGATTCCGGTTGAAGAGTCCCTGACCTTTAAGGATCTGGCTGACAGGAAGGCGGAGGCTGTGGCCTGCAATATGTACGCTCTGGCTGGTTCGGCACTAAAGCTGATATTTACATTTGCCCTGGTGTCGCAAACTCTGGTGACTGAGTGGGCTAAGCTTTAACGCCGTGACCTGGAGGGAGAACCGCTCCCCCTGCCTTTGCTGAGCTGGCTGACCAGCTGGTCCAGGGGCTGCAGTTTATCTGTGATGCCTCTTTGCATGTGGCTCCCCTAGTGGCTCGGCTCTCTTTTTTTTTTTTGGGAATGGTCCTACAGCGTGTCTTTTGACTCAAATGCTGGTCTTCAAACCAGACTTTTCTAAAAGGCATTGACTGATCTTCCCTTTCAAGGAGCTTGCTGGTTTGGAGCTACCCTGGATTACATTATTAAAGGTCTCGGGGAAGGGGGGGGGGTACCTTTCTTGGACAAGGAACCTCATCGTAAACGTGGGCCCTCCTTGGCTCATAACGTTTTTTCATCCCTCATGGTCGACTGACGAGGGCTCGTAGCCTTTCAGGGCCTCCTATTGAGGATCCAAACTAACTTGGTCTGGCAAGCCAAAAGCTGGCTTCTCCAGATCCACAGACAAGGCTCCTTCTGCATGAAGGTATGCCCTCATCCATATCGGGGATGGGGTGACGTCTTCGCTGGTTCCCGGACCCGTGGACTTCCCTGGTACAAGACAAGTGGGTCCACAAAGTAATTTGGTCCGGCTACAAGATCGAATTTCACTGTTGTCCCCAGAGGGCCTACAGGATTTGTTTTGGGGCGTTGAAAGACCGGTTGCTTCAAGGGGTGATTGTCCCATTTCCGACTTCGGAATGTTTTCGGTGCTTTTACTCAAACCTGTTTAGTTCCCAGGAAGGTAGGAAGGCAAGGTGCGTCCAATCCTGGACCTCAAGGCACTGAACTGCTTTGTGCAGGTGCAGAAGTTCAGAATGGAGTCTATTCGCATTGGGGTGGCATCCCTGCGACAGGGCGATTTTCTTGCCTCTATCAACATCAAGGATGTTTACCTTCACATTCCAATATCTGCTGGTCTCCAGCTCTTCCTCTGCTTTGCCGTGGGAGAGGAGCATTATCAGTTTGTGGCGTTACCCTTTGGTCTCGCCTCTGCTCCTCGGGTCTTCAGAAATGTGTTAGCCCCGGTGCTAACTTTGTTACGCCAATGGGGGATCACGGTACCGGGCTACTTGCACAACCTCTTTCTGCGAGCGGAGTCTTCTGCTCTGGAGGAAAACCTGGAAATCACCATACAAACTGAGGGAGTTCGACTGGATTCTGAATTTTCAGAAGTCTGCTCTAGTTCCGTCCACAAAGCTGGACTATCTGGGTCTGACTCTGGACTCGGCCTTGGCCAGAGTGCTCCTTCCTCTGGACAAACTCCAGAAACTGCAGGCTGCAGTTATCTCCTGCTGTCCAGCAGATGGTCATTCCTCCAGGCTTGCATGCGGGTGCTGGGTCTGATGGTGTCTACCTTCGAGGCGGTTCCGTTTGCACAGTTCCATACAAGGTCCCTGCAAAGGGAGATTCTGGCCAAATTGGACAAAACTATGCAGTCTCTGGACAATCTGATCTGGCTGAGCCGGGGAAGGAAGAAGTCCCTGATATGGTGGCTTCATTCTCCTGCGCTTCATCTGGAAAAATCCTTCAGGGTGTCTGACGTTTGGATCCTCCAGTGTGGTCTCTGTTGCCGTCTTGGGACCTCAGTTTGGTGCTTTCGATCCTCCAGAAGCTTACCTTTGAGAATCTTCGGGAGATTCGCTTGCTTACATTGTCTCTGATTTTTAATTTGAACGAAGACATTGTGTTGCCTTCCCTGGGTCCCAGGCCTAAACATCCAAAGGAAATTGCCTTACAGGCCTTGGCTGTGGTCCAAGAATTGGGGTGTACCTGGCAGCTATGGAGTCTTTTATGAAGTCAGACTCACTATTTGTGCTCACGGATGGGCCTCGGAAAGGGTTGTCCGCTTCCTCTGTGACCATTTCCAGATGGATCAGACTGATGGTTATTCGGGGCCTATTCCATCAGGGGTCAGGTTCCTCCTTTCCCTGTTAAGGCGCACTCTGCTTTGGTGCTTAGTGCCTCCTGGGCCTTCCGTCATCAGGTGTCAGTGACGCAAGTTTGATAGGCGGCCACCACACAGTTTTATAAATTGGATGTTTTGGTATCTGCAGATGCTTCTTTTAGCTGCAAGGTTTTGCAGGCTGCTGTTTAGAGGACTTAATCCTCTTTGAGGGTGTATTGTTTTTTTCAGGTGGACTCCAGTTGGTTGAGCTCCTGTTGCCTGGTTGGCTACTGTTTAGCCTTGGGAATCTTTTTTGCTGTTCCCACCCCTCATGTTTTACACTGCTTTGGGACATCCCAATGGTTATGAAGATCAGGAGCTGTGTCCGCCAATCGAAATAGAAAAGGGGATTTTTGATTTACTGTAAAGTCCATTTCTCAGATGTTCATTGACTGACACGGCACCCACCCCTCTGTGGAATTGTAATTCTTCTGACTGCTTGTAACTAAACTGAGTACCTATAGCAGAGAGAGGGAGTATACCTCCTGGGACTGTCCATAAACGTAGCCAGATTCCTTTTTCTGCATAGCTTCCTACTCCTGTAGGTGGCAGTATAACCCAGGAGTTATGAAGATCAGGAGCTGTGTCCGTCAATGAACATCAGAAATAGATTTTACAGTAAGTCAAAATTCCCATTGTCCTGTATCCAATAGTAAACTTAATAGTGTCCAGATATTGCATAAAAAGTCTTGTTATCCATCAGTGGTGATGCATAATCTTTAACAATTATGTTCTCAAACCAAAACTTCTACCCATGTGAACAGAGCAACTCACCTGACTAAATTGACCACAAATTAATAGAAGGTCATTAGCGCTTTGTGCAGTAAAATCTCCACTATCGATCTTCTCCTTAAAATGTATTTCAAATTTGAGAGAGCCCAACTGTTATGTGCTCCCAGTTACACAACATAACTTGAAATATTTTTTTAAAAAAATATTTCTTACCGTTCTACTGTATGTTTATGAAGAGAATGTGTCCTATTTGTTCATGTCACACCACTGCGTTGCGGTGGTGTGGTCTGGGGAAAAAAGTAGGACATGTAGTACTTTTTTTTTTTTTTTTTTCTCCTACAGCAGTGCTGTGCAACGCACTACACTGCATTTCAACATGCTGTTATTTTGTGACCTACCAATAAAGTCGAAAAAGTAAACCATGTAATATGCTGTAATTAGCGTGTCAGCACCATGTAGTCCACAACGGACACCAGTGTCTGTGTTACAATGTGGCTGTTTTTGTGAACCAGCCCTAAATCTCTACTGTAAAAATACATTTTCTTCATCTGCCTGTGCATTGCCTTAGGACATTTATGCCCTCTTTACACTTGTGCGACTTAAAAGTTTTGCAGCTATTTTGCCGTGATTTTGACTGGACTTGAAGCAATGCCTGTGTAATCTTGAGGTCTATAAATGCATCAAAGTCGGTCAAAGTAGTGCAGGGACTACTTTGCGGTCGCTGCGACTTGCAGTCGCACAGATATGAACGGTCTTTATTGGAAATCATGGAGTATGACTTGTCATGCGACCTTTGCAGTCACAGGACAAGTCGCACAAGTGTGAAAGGGGCCTTACTGTGTTTGCGAACCTGTCTTGTGCATGTCCCATTGTGGCATTGTAGAACATAACTGGTAGGTGGGATGAGGAATAAGGGTGCTGTGGATTAAAATGTGAATTAAAAACAAAAGGCAAACAGGGACAGGAACCTTTCCGACAGCCAGCAATAGCAGCAGGAACTGAGAGATACAAGGTTCACCTACGGCTTTCTTGCAGGTTAGCTGCACTGAGCCATAGACTGTTATAACCTGTGGGTTTGATGCCCTTCTTGCAAGTGCACCAAAACTCCTGAATGCAGGAGTTTTTGGTGCGCTTTCAGAAAGTGCACCACACTTGCAAGATATAATAGAAGTCTATGGGAAAGCACAGTTAACCCGCAGGAAAGCAGCAGATGAACTGCCTGTACCCACGATGCGGGTAAACCGCAGCCCATTGATGTGAATACAGCCTTAGGCCCCTTTCACTCAATCAGTCCGATTTAGATCCTCCTGTCAATTTTCTTATTTTTGTGATTAAACAGTGGGTAAACACCCAATGAGGATTGGCCTCACGGAAAATAATGATCCTGATTGTTTTTTTTTTTTTTTAACAACTATCCGGCTATTAAAATTTTTTGTCAAAAAATGTAAATTCTAAACCATTCCATTTTTGTGAGGCCCACGACAGATTACCAGATCACTTAAAGTGACTGTAAAGGTTCTTTTATTTTTTTTGTGCAAAATAAACATGTTTTCTCTGTCGCTCATTGACAGACATAGTCCTCCTTGATAAATATGAACTCTGGTTATACTGCCCTCTACAGGAGTAGGACTAGACAGGAAAGAAAACGTTCTGGCCACACCCTAGGGGCAGTCCCAGAGGGTATATCCTCTCACTTCCTGCTACAGCAAATCAGTTTTTTTCTGTCTAGTTAGGAGTAAGGACCTAGATTCCTTGCTAGGATCTTCGGTCCTGGCAGGATTTTTTTTAGAAATACTTTTTTAGACAGCTTTTTTTCTCCAGTGTTCCTGTGAGATCTTCAAGCAAGTACGCTGAAACTGGGCGACGGGCTGGATGTTGAGATCCAGTGGTCACCCCAGTTCAGCCTACGAGCGCGTGCAGGCCATAGCTCCGCGCTGGGTCGGCCGCGACATAGTCCCACTGGACGGGGACTGACCCTGTGAGTTAAACGTCTCGCCTGGACGCCAATGACCAACAGAGTCACGGCGTCCGTATTGGTCGACAGCCCCCCCACCCTGGTGGAGAGGGGTTCTGTCAGGAGTTGGCGCCCGCCTGGTTCCGGTATGGTGAGTAGAATGTTCCCCCTCTCCCCCTGTTGGGTTTGTTGGGGACGCGGGCCCCTCTCTGGGATGGTCGGACACTCAGTTTCTGGGTCTCCCCTCTATCCTATAACAGGTCACAGATCCCCCAATTTGAGTGTGATTTTTGTGAATAGAAACCAGGAGGCTTGGTTTGGGAGCTGACTATCTAAAGTCACTATATGACTGTAAGGGTGACTGAAGTCAGTGGCAGACTACTAAAAGGCTGTCAGATCACTTCTTGGTAGAGGCCGAAATGCTGAGAGGGCTTCCCTTGCAGCTCGGTGCGAATCACCCCTGGAAGTGGGACAGGAGGTGACGCGTCCCAAGGAGCACTGGATGCTTGTGGAGTGCAGGTAAAGGTTCACAAGGATATCCTGGAACAACTTGCAGGGCCTCCAGGGAATCAAGCAATGTGCAGGTAAAAGCCAGGCCGAGGGTCATACACAGGTATCAGTCCAAACAGGTCGCCAAGACAAGGGGATTGAGCAGAAGCAAGTCCGTTGAGCAAGCCGGGATCGGTACACTGGAAGTCAGGCAGAGGACAAGAGAGCAAGGATGGTCACACAAGCCGAGGGTCAAACACTGGAGCAGGATCGAAGGGTCAGACGAAGCCGTGGGTCGAAGCCAGGAGAGAGAGCAGACAGGTCAGAAACAAGCCGGGTCAAACTGGAATCCAGGAAGTAGCAATACACAGGAAACAGGAAGAGCTGAAGACAATCCAGCAATCAGATGGGCTGAGCAGAGTCCTTTTTATAGGCCAGTGAATTAGTCTATGGCCTGAGTCCATTGCAGCCATGGGAAGTACTGGCAAATTTGCCAGTTGCAGCACAGCCATTTCACTGACAATGAGTCTATGGCCTGAGTCCATTGCGGCCATTGGAAGTACTGGCGGAGTTGCCAGTTGCAGCATGGCCATTTCTCTGACAGTGCCCCCCCCCAAGGGGCAGCCTCCGGATGCCCAACCGGGCCAATCTTTCCGGGAATCTCCTGTGGAATTCCTGTACCAGCCTGGGGGCATGCAGGTTACTAGCGGGTTCCCAGGAATTGTCTTCAGTGGGGTAACCTTTCCATTTAATAAGATACTGTATGACCTCACCCCTTCTTCGACAATCCAGAATGGTTTCCACTTCATATTCAGGTTCACCCTCCACTGAAACTGGAGGTGGAGGCAATTCTTCCCTCCCTGGGAAAGGGCTAGAAATTGTAGGCTTTAGCAGGGAAACATGGAATACAGGATGGATCTTGTATGAATTAGGTAAAGCCAGTTCAAAAGCCACAGGGTTTATCATCCTTTTGATTCTAAAAGGCCCAATAAACCTTGGTCCCAACTTTTTAGAAGGGCAAGATAGTCGTAGGTTGTTTGAGGAGAGCCACACCTTATCCCCGACCTTATACATAGGATTTTCCTTTTTCTTGCGGTCATAAAATTTCTTGTACTCCTGTTGGGCTTTGGATATGGAGTCCTGTAGCACCCGGTAGTTATCCCTGATAGCCATTATCCGGTCTTGCACTGCAGGAACTGATGTTTCTGAGAAAGCACTGGGCAAAAAAGAAGGATGGAACCCGTAATTCACCCAGAACGGGGTCTGGTTGGTTGCAGAATGCAGGGCGTTATTATACGCGAATTCCGCGCACGGAAGTAAAGAGACCCAGTTATCTTGGGAGCAAGTGCAAAAGCAACGTAAGTATTGTTCAAGGGTCTGGTTGGTCCTTTCCGTTTGACCATTACTCTGCGGGTGGTAGGCTGATGATAGGCATATCTTAATGGACAAGGATTTGCAAAGCTCTTTCCAGAATTTGGAAGTGAATTGGACGCCTCTGTCCGATACTATACTGTCCGGGAGACGGTCCACCACCACCAGGACAGTAGTGAAACCTTCTGAAGGTGGTAATTCCACTATAAAATCCATGGAAAGTTGCTTCCAGGGCTGTTCCGGGATGGGCAATGGCCTTAACAGGCCCCAGGACTTGGTCTTAGCCCCCTTGTTACGCTGACACGTAATACAAGAACCCACATAGGATTTACAGTCCCGAACTAAATTGGGCCACCAAAAGTGGCGCTGAATGAGTTCACATGTCTTCCTGACCCCAAAGTGCCCGGCAAGCTTGTGATCATGCAAAGTCTTTAGGACCTGTAGTCTGATCTGTGAAGGAACAAAAATCCTTTCTTGGAACCACAAGAATCCCCCGCGTTTTTCCAAGGAAGAGGTCCCAGGCTCGAGACATTGAACTGAGGCTTGCTTAATTGCTGATTGCAGATCCGTTTGAATAAGCAAAAAATTTTGAGCCGAGAGGATGGTGTTAGGTTCGGCTGTGTTTGGGGTATCTGGAAACATTCTGGACAAGGCGTCTGCTTTTCCGTTCTTGGACCCTGGCCTGTAAGTAAGATGAAAATTAAACCGGTAAAAGAACAAGGCCCATCGAGCTTGACGGGGTCTCAGGCGTCTTGCTGTCCTGAGGTATTCCAGGTTTTTGTGGTCTGTGAATATTAAAATGGGATGAGTAGCCCCTTCAAGCAAGTATCTCCACTCTTCCAAGGCACATTTGATGGCCAAGAGTTCCCGATCCCCTACGTCATAGTTTCTCTCCGGAGGTGTCATCTTCCGGGAAAAGAAAGCCACAGGGTGCAGAAGAGTCTTCGGGCCTTGTCTTTGAGATAAGATTGCTCCAGTGGCTATTTCTGAAGCATCCACTTCAAGCACATAAGGTAGGGTTGGATCAGGATGCTGGAGAATAGGTGCTGAGGTGAACGTCTTCAGTTTGTCAAAGGCCGTTTGAGCTTCCTGTGACCAATGGAAACGGACCTGTTGGCGGGTCAATTGGGTAATGGGGGAGATAATCATAGAGAACCCCTTCACGAACCTCCGATAGAAGTTAGCAAACCCCACAAAGCGTTGAACTCCTTTCTTATCACAGGGGGCTGGCCAATCGAGAATTGACTGCACTTTCTGTGGATCCATGGAAATGCCATTTGTTGAGATAATGAGACCCAGGAATTGAATGGAGTCTTTCTCGAATTCGCATTTCTCTGGTTTCACATAAAGTCCGTGTTTCCTTAAAGTAAATAGTACCTTTTTAACATGGGTCCGGTGGAGTTCCAGAGTGGAGGAAAAAATGAGTATGTCATCTAGGTAGACAATCAGAAAGAGATCCAGGAATTCCCTAAAAATGTCATTAACTAGATGTTGGAAGGTAGCAGGGGCGTTACACAGCCCGAAAGGCATGACCAGGTATTCAAAATGGCCAAACCGCGTTCTGAACGCCGTCTTCCACTCATCTCCTTTCCTAATGCGAACAAGGTTGTAAGCTCCACGGAGATCCAATTTGGTAAAGATCCGAGCTGCCCGGAAACGTTGAAACAGTTCTGGGATAAGAGGTAGAGGATACCGGTTTTTAATAGTAATTTTATTAAGCTCCCGGTAATCTACACAAGGTCTTAGTGTGCCATCCTTTTTTTCGACAAAGAATATCCCGGCCCCTGCTGGTGAGGAGGAGGGGCGGATAAAACCCTTTTCCAAATTTTCGTTAATATAAATCCGGAGGGTTTCCAGCTCCTTCTCAGATAACGGGAATATCCTTCCGAAAGGAATCTCGGCTCCAGGCAGAAGTTCTACAGGGCAATCATAAGGCCTGTGAGGAGGCAGAGCTTCAGCCTTTTTCTTATCAAATACGTCCATGAATTCCTCATAAACTGCTGGGACATTTTCCGGGAGATCATGTACTGGTTGGACGGCCAGGCAAGCAGCAGAAGTATCAGATCCAGGTAGGAAACAATGGTTCAGGCAGTAATTAGACGTGAAGGAGATCCTTCTCTTAACCCAATCAATCTGTGGGTTGTGGGCCTGTAGCCAGGGAAGTCCTAAAATAATGGGAAACATTGGTGAGGAAAGGACGTCAAATCGGAGGAATTCCTGGTGAAGAGAATCTGTCGTGGTGAAGATGGGGCACGTCTCTTCAGTAACAGGCCCGGAACTGGGCAAAGAACCATCAGCCAGAAGAATATGGAGTCGCTGTTCCTTAGCTTGCATGGGGACACACAGTCTTTGAGCTAAAGAACGGTCCAGAAAGCAACTACATGCCCCAGAATCAACTATCGCCAGAAGCCGAATCTTCTTTTCTGCTACCTGTAGCGAGACAGGGAGAATAAGATGAGTAGGGGATGACCCAGCGACTTGACAGTTCAGCAGAGGCCGTGAATAGGACTTACTGGGTCTCACAGGACAATTGCGTAGGAAGTGGCCAGATTCCCCACAATAAAGGCAGAGGTTAGCTTGACGGCGACGTTGTCTTTCCTCGGGGGTCAAGGCAGAACGGATTAGACCAGTCTGCATGGGTTCTCCTTCTGATCCCCCGGAGACAGAAGGCCCAGGATGGGGTGAAGCAGCAAGTGGGACTTTCGGGAGAACCCAGGTAGGTCGGGCCCCTTGAAGGCGCTCTGAGCGTCTCTCCCGCAGGCGCCTGTCCAGTTGGATTGCCAGTGAGATTAGACCTTCCAAAGACGTAGGGGTTTCTACCCGAGCTAACTCGTCCTTAAGGGCTTCAGACAATCCGTGACGGTACTGGTACTTGAGTGCTGGCTCATTCCAGTCTGTATCCGCAGCCCATCTGCGGAAGTCAATGGTATAGTCCTCTACAGGACGTTTATTTTGTTGTAAGGCATGTAGGGCTGATTCAGCCGTAACAGTCCGTTGGGGGTCCTCATATAACTGGGCCATGGCCTGGAAGAAGGAGTCTACAGAGTTCAATGAGGGGCTCTTTTGCTCAAGGAGGTTATGGGCCCAGGTCTGGGGTTCTTCTGACAACAGAGAAATTATGAATCCTACTTTGACAGTCTCTGAAGAGAAGGTTCTGGGCTGAAGGGCTAAATACAAGAGACATGCATTCTTAAAGGATCTGAACCTTCTCCGTTCCCCACGGAAGCGTTCGGGTGTAGGTACCCTGGGTTCAGGTGGGAAAACCATGGCTGCCTGCGCAGGGCCGGCTGGTCCTTGCTGAGTGGAGGTGCCCCCGGAGCTAGCGGGCGTTTGATTGGGGTCGGAAGGAGAGGGTGCGCCAGCTAGGTTCAACACTCGACCCTCTAGTTGAAAATAACCGTCCTGCAGTCTCTGGACCGCCTGTGTTAAAGAGGAGACTTGCTGACAAAGAGCCTCGAGCTGGGAAGCACCTCTGTCGGCCTCTGACATGGCTGGATTGTACTGTCAGATCACTTCTTGGTAGAGGCCGAAATGCTGAGAGGGCTTCCCTTGCAGCTCGGTGCGAATCACCCCTGGAAGTGGGACAGGAGGTGACGCGTCCCAAGGAGCACTGGATGCTTGTGGAGTGCAGGTAAAGGTTCACAAGGATATCCTGGAACAACTTGCAGGGCCTCCAGGGAATCAAGCAATGTGCAGGTAAAAGCCAGGCCGAGGGTCATACACAGGTATCAGTCCAAACAGGTCGCCAAGACAAGGGGATTGAGCAGAAGCAAGTCCGTTGAGCAAGCCGGGATCGGTACACTGGAAGTCAGGCAGAGGACAAGAGAGCAAGGATGGTCACACAAGCCGAGGGTCAAACACTGGAGCAGGATCGAAGGGTCAGACGAAGCCGTGGGTCGAAGCCAGGAGAGAGAGCAGACAGGTCAGAAACAAGCCGGGTCAAACTGGAATCCAGGAAGTAGCAATACACAGGAAACAGGAAGAGCTGAAGACAATCCAGCAATCAGATGGGCTGAGCAGAGTCCTTTTATAGGCCAGTGAATTAGTCTATGGCCTGAGTCCATTGCAGCCATGGGAAGTACTGGCAAATTTGCCAGTTGCAGCACAGCCATTTCACTGACAATGAGTCTATGGCCTGAGTCCATTGCGGCCATTGGAAGTACTGGCGGAGTTGCCAGTTGCAGCATGGCCATTTCTCTGACAAAGGCATTACTATTGAGGTATAGAGGTATCCTACCTGTCTAGTGTGTACACAGGCCGATGCCTATGCCTGAGTTACTGCAGCCACAGATCGCCATCCCCCTAGAAAGCGAGGACACCTCCCGCAGGCCGAGGCACTTCCGCAGGCCGCACAGGCCGAATGCACTCATCCCGCAGGCCGCTGCTAGCTGGCAAGCCGCTGCTATCCTACACAGGCCGCCGCCATTTTCCTGCAGATTGCATGAGGCCGCCATATTGGCATAGCCTCGTGTCTCCAGCATGGGGGCGGCCATGTTTGAGGTGACCAAACACCTCGTGGAGTAATTGGGAGGCGCCGGAAGGCGTGTAAAGGGGCGGAGCCGCCTCCTTGGCCCAGGGAAAGCAAGCCAAAGACTTCCTGTCTGTAACAGACAGTGCTGGAAGCAGGTTGATAAGAAACTTATGTGCATCAGGTGAGCCTTGGGGTCTCTTTCTCTCTCTCTCTCTATTGCGCTGGGGGACTAAGTAAAAAAAAAAAAAAATGTTTTTTCTTGCAATTTTTTGTTTGCTGGCAAGTGTCTTGTTAATCATGAACCCTGCCACACATGTATCCCCAACTGATCCCCTCGAGGTGGCCGCAGGACCCTCCAGTACCCCACTTGTGATGATGCATTATCAGCAGTTTGGAGTCTTTGGTATCCTGGGTGGAGGTAGCCTGTCAGGGACGGGGGTCAAGAAAAGCGACCCCCGCCTACCCCTATTTCATCTGATACTTCAGATAAGGATTCTGAGCTGGTCATTGCAGTCCCTTTTCTGGGGTTGTTGTCTCAGGTACGGTCTCCTCAGACAGTGAGGAGGACGCTTCTGCCTCCGCCATAGCACAAGAAGCGTTGGTGGAAGCACTAGTTGTCTGTCTGGGAAACCTTAAATCTTGAGGTTACACCGGCAGAGGTAGCTGAGACTCATATTCCTTTTTTGGTACTAGCAAGCCTACCAAAATGGTGAAGGGTTTCCCTTGCCCAAATAGGGTCGTCCGTAAATGAGCCCTGCTATTTCCAAACGCATTGCTAGGCGCTATCATTTTGAGGAATCCCTCATTTCAAAGATGGACGGTACCACCAATAGTGGACTCACCGATTTCCAGACTAAATAAAGCCACTGTTATCCCGTTGGATTGACAGAATGGGCCCCACCCATCGTTAGGGGTGGGGGACGTCTTCACCGGTTTCCGGATCCAGGGCTTTCCAGAATCCCGGATAAAGGGGTTCGCAAGGTCATATGGTCGGGATACAAGATCGAGTTTCGATCACTTCCACCGGTGCGATTCTTCCCTTCCAATATTCGACATCCCCGGGTCGCTTAAAAAGCTTTGCGGGGGACAGCTTGATACAACAAGCAGTGGTAGTTCCCATTCCTTGGAGGAGTTCTAGTCGAACTTGTTCACAATGCCCAGGAAGAAGGGCTAGGTGCGTCCTATTCTGGTCTTGGAAGAGATGGAGTCCATCCATACAGTGGTGGCCTCCCTGCATCAGGGGGATTTCCTGGCGTCCATAGACATTTAGGATGCCTATCCTCATATCCCCATCTTCGCAGGACATCAGCGTTTTCGTTGCTTTTCCCAAAGATCATCCCTGGTTCCCACCAGGAGACTGAACTTTCTGGGCCTAATTTTGGATACATCCTTGGCAAGAGTGTTTCTCTATGCGGAGAAACTCCAGAAGATTCAGTCAATGATTCGGATATTGCTGTCCGTCAACTGGCCGGGATTGATGGTCGCCTCCTTAGAGGCAGTACCGTTTGCCCAGTCTCATACCCGAATTCTCCAAAGAGGAGATTCTTCTCATATGGAATCGGAATCCCGATTCCCTGGACAATTGGATCCGATTTAGTGAGCGGACCAGGGAGGCTCTGGTCTGGTGGCTTCGGTCTCCGATGCTCAGCCAGGGGAAGTCATTTCTTCTGATAAATTCCAGCTTACCGATAAATGGGTTGGAACTGAGAGCGATCAGACTTTGTCTGATTTACTGGACCGAGCAGCTCCAGGGCAGCCCGGTTCGGATCCAATCGGACTATGCCACGGTCATGACTTATGTCGATCACCAAGGGGCACCAAGAGTGCCCTGGCGGCCATAGAAGTGGCCAACATTCTTATTGGGGGAACAGTTCCAGTTCTCTCCGTGATATTTATCACGGGGGTGGACAGGCAGATTATTTCAGCCGTCAGATTCTGGATCAAGAGGAATAGTCTCTTCATCCAAAGGTATTTCACCAGCTGTCCCTTCATTGGGGCACCCCGGATATGGATCTGTTGGTAGGTTGGCTCAACAGGGCTCGCACCCGCGATCCTCTAGCGGATGCAGCCTCTCAAATTGCTGCTGAGATTTCTCCGCAGGATAGAGGTGGAGGGAACTCCAGTTATCCTGGAAATTCCGAGCTGGCCTCGTCAAGCCGGGTACGCCGACTTGGACAGGCTAGTCGCGGGCGCTCCTTGGAGACTTCCTCTCAGGGAGGATCTGTGGTCTCAAGGACCGATCTTCCATCGTGCTTTACAGTCGCTGGTTTTAATGGCCTGGCTATTGAGACCCAGGTACTGAAGGACAGAGGGTTGTCAGCTTCAGTTATTCCTACTCTAATTTAAACAAGGAAAGCGACTTCCAGCAAAGTCTATTATCGCACATGGAAGACTTATATCGCGTGGTGTGAATCTTTGGAATTTCCCCCACGTACCTATTCGGTGACCCGAATCTTGGCTTTTCTGCAAAAGGGGGTTGAGCAGAAACTATCCTTGAGCACTATCAAGGGTCAGGTTTCAGTATTAGCAATCTTCTTTCAGAAGCCTTGGGCTACTCATTCCTTGGTGTCCAGGGGGTGCGGCACTTGGCTCCGCCAGTGCGCGCGCCCTTACCGCCCTGGGATCTTAATTTGGTGTTTGTCGGTTCTTCAGAAACCTCCCTTTGAAAATATCAGGGAGATTCCCTTGCTTACATTATCCCAGAAGGTGGCCTTCTTGGTGGCTATCACTTCTGCACGCAGGGTGTCAGAACTGGCTGCATTATCATGCCATTCCCCATATCTAGTGGTTCATAGGGATAAGGTAGTTCTTCATCCGAAGCCATCCTTTCTTCCTAAGGTGGTTTCAGATTTTCATCTGAATGAAGATATTGTGCTACCTTCCTTGTGTCCTAAGCCCAATCATCCTCAGGAATATGCGTTGCATTCCTTGGATGTGGTTCGGGCAATCAGGGTATACCTGAAGACTACGGAATCGTTCCGTAAGACGGATTCACTTTTTGTGATCACGGATGGCCCCAGAAAGGGGTTGCCTGCATCTGCCGCGACTATCTCCAAATGGATAAGACAGACGGTGGTACAGGCTTATTCTATTAAGGGTCGGAATCCTCCGTTCCCTGTTAAGGCGCACTCCACTCGAGCGCTCAGTACTTCCTGGGCCTACCGCCATCAGGCGTCAGTGGTCCAGGTGTGCAAGGCGGCTACCTGGTCGTCGGTTCATACCTTTACAAAATTTTATAAAGTTGATGTGATGGCATCGGCGGATGCCTCATTTGGCCGCAAGGTTTTGCAGGCCGCAATTTGAGGAGACCGTTGGTCTACCTCGAGGGTTTTTTCCCGTTGGAATTTCAGTTGAGTCTCATCGTGTGATTGATGAGCCTTTAAAACTTCCAGTTGGCACCGGTTGGGCCTTCTAGATTGGATTTTGATTTCCATTTTCCCACCCTTCATTTGTGGCACTGCTTTGGGACGTCCCGAGTTGATATAAATCAAGGAGGACTACGTCTGTCAATGAGCGACAGAGAAAAATGGATTTTTGTAAAATCTTACCGTAAAATCCTTTTCTCTTAAGCTCATTTACAGACGTAGTACCCGCCCCTCTTTTTTTGAGTTGGGTTTGGTTAAATTCTCTAAACACTGCTTTGTGACATAACTGATTTGCTGTAGCAGGAAGTGAGAGGATATACCCTCTGGGACTGCCCCTAGGGTGTGGCCAGAACGTTTTCTTTCCTGTCTAGTCCTACTCCTGTAGAGGGCAGTATAACCCGAGTTGATATTAATCAAGGAGGACTACGTCTGTCAATGAGCTTAAGAAAAAAGGATTTTACGGTAAGATTTTACAAAAATCCATTTATACTTACCTGCTCTGTCCAAGGGATTAGCACAGAGAAGCCTCAGTCCTCTTCTTCTGGGGAGCCCCGGCATCGCTTCTGGCTGCTTCTCTTCGAGTGCCCCCATGGAGAGACTCTTTCCATGGGGGCATCCGTGCTCACAAGTCCCGCTGTTGCATCCATTGACAGACAGCAGGACTTGGCCCTGCCCCCCGTCTCCTGTGTCACTGGATTTGATTGACAGCAGCAGGAGCCAGTGGGCTCCTGCTGCTATCAATCTATCCAATGAGGACTCAAGACAGAGGCTTGAGCCACTGGGCTCGTGCTTGTTGCTGGAACGTTCGGGTAAGAATGACGGGGGGGGGGGGGGGTCTGGGGGGCAGCTGCCGCCCCAAGGGTTTTTCACCTTAATACATTGAATGCATTAAGGTGAAAAACCCTGAGACTTTACAACTCCTTTAAGTGGCCCTCGCTCTTGAAAAGGTTGAGCTTCCCTGGGTTAAAGGATCTGTAAGATTTTTACTGCTGTCTCCATCCCAGTTAGGTAGACTTGGGCCTTATTCACATGGGCGGGCTGTTGCTTTACAGCATGAGGGAGGCATCCCTGTAGGCATGCAAACCCTCAAGTTTGTGGAAGCACACCAAGTCCATCATTGATTTGTACAGGTGGCTGTACACAATCACTTGTCACTCTGGGATGCCTACTGGTCACATAAACACACACCTCTTTGTGCTGTATAACCCTCTACACCCTTGTGAATGTGAATGAGCCTTAACCTTCCTCCCCTGGTTTTAAGATACCTGTCTGAGACAAAGATGGAAACATAAGCACACGTACATAGTAGAGTGGCGAAAGGTCAGAACTTCTGTCAGTTTTTTTTCTTTGTTCCTCTGACTTCCTTTGTGACAGCCAAAAACATCAGGAGCGAGAATCTCCACAATTAAAACTTGACCGATTGTTGATGGCAGTAAATGACATCCTTACTTTCCAAAAATATTCCATACACACCTACTACTTAAATGGCCCTGTAATCAATTCTTCATGAAATTGTTCCTTACTGTGTTTTTCTGCCTCCTTGTAATTTGCTTGGAATGAGCAGGGCACCTTTGTTGCAGTCATGCGCACTGCTGTATGCCCACTACAAATCCCATTGTCCATCATTCAAAGGAGTGGGCAAGAGAGGGTGGCTACATTCATGCATAAAGAGGGACCATGGTGAACCAGTGTATTCACCCTCTAGATCAGGGGTCTCCATACATTTTAAAGGAATGGCCAGTTTACAGTCTTTCAGACTTTGGGGAGCCCAGACTGTGGCCAGTGGGATTAGAAAATGCCCTTTTGTCAGTGTAAACAATATCTTAGTCCTGGTGGTCAATGGGATTAAAAACAAATGCATAGCAGTGGTGGTCAGTAGGAAGAGGAATAGTGCCCCATTGTTGGTGTCAGTCAGGGGAATAGTGCCCCATCATTACTTTTAGTAGAAGTAATAGTGCCCCATCGATGTCAGTGGGAGGAACAGTGCCCTAACATTGTTGTCGGTGGACCGAAAGGTTGTCGCATCATTCATGTCAGCGGGAAGAACTATGCCCCATTGTTGAATGTCTGTGGAAGAAATGGTGCCCCATCGTTGGCATCTGTGGAAGGAATAGTGCCTCATCGTTGGCATCTGTGGAAGGAATAGTGCCTCATCATTGGCATCTGTGGAAGGAATAGTGCCTCATCGTTGGTGTCTGTGGAAGGAATAGTGCCTCATCATTGGCGTCTGTGGAAGGAATAGTGCCTCATCGTTGGCATCTGTGGAAGGAATAGTGCCTCATCGTTGGTATCTGTGGAAGGAATAATGCCTCATCGTTGGCGTCTGTGGAAGGAATAGTGCCTCATCGTTGGTATCTGTGGAAGGAATAATGCCTCATCGTTGGCGTCTGTGGAAGGAATCGTTGGCGTCTGTGGAAGGAATAGTGCCTCATCGTTGGTGTCTGTGGAAGGAATAATGCCTCATCGTTGGTGTCTGCGGGAGGAATAGTGCCTCATAGTTGGTGTCTGTGGAAGGAATAGTGCCTCATCGTTGGCATCTGTGGAAGGAATAGTGCCTCATCATTGGCATCTGTAGAAGGAATAGTGCCTCATAGTTGGTGTCTGTGGAAGGAATAGTGTCCCGTCTTTGAATAGTGGGAGGATTTATGCCTCACTGCTGGTGTCAGTAGGATCAATAGTGTCTCTTATCAATGGGAGGAATAGTGTTCCAAGGGCTGGATAAAGGCAATCAAAAGGACACCGTTTTGGAGGCCACTACTTGAAATCACAGCAGCAAAAAGGGATTTGGAGGGGGCTGAGGGGTAATAATGGAAGGCAGCTTTTTGATTTAAGAATACATACTAGAATTTTTTAAACAAGAGTTAAGTGTTACTTTAACTTTCATTTACTCGATTAAAAACCTAAAAAAAAATTTGGTGGGTAGCTTTAGTGCACACTTCTAATGCATGAATGTATATGACATCTGAAGTTCTCCCCCAATAACATGTACTTTTCCCAGCGGGCTGTGATGACAGAAAGATAGAAGAAGCGTTGTCAATCGCTTGCAGTGTGCTCCATGCAGGCAGCTAGCTGACTTTCCAGATCCCTTGTCCAAGATAAATATTAGTGAGAGCATAGCTTGGATCCAAATAAGAAAAATACACTAGTCTACATAACTCACATCTGACACCATTAAAAATAACAAACATTTCTGAGTAATTCCCTAGAAGAACACCCTAGCTGGAATAATGTATATATTTTTTGGGGATTCTAAAGTCAAAGCTGACACAAAATTGAGCTTTTATTTAGCAGTCAGGAACATGAAAGAGCTTTTTCACCCTGTGACCTTTTTGCCTTCCACACCCAGTAACTGAGCTTGACTTGTTTTTGGCAAATATAACCGAAATAAATAAGTAAATAAGTCAGACAGTTATTCTGCTCGTTTCGTGGTGAGCTGGATGAAAACGCACAGTGTGTGACCACAAGTGAATACGTTTATTGAGAATAAAAAAATAAAAATCATTACCTAAATTCTTGAAAGATCTGGTAAACATCTCACTTTTATAGGAGGTATATACAGTTACACCAATCTTCAGATTTGGGCCCATTTACTATTTAACGTGTTTATAAATTATGGTGGAGTTTGCAATTTAGGCCCCTTTCACATTTGTGCAACTTGATTTCCAATGAATACCGTTCATATCTGTGCGACTTCAAAGTAGTATCTGCACTAATTTGATCTGACTTTGATGCATTTTGAAGTCCATAGCCCTTTAAGATTACAGCGGCATTGCCAAGTCCTGAAAAAATTGCAGCAGAATCGCGTGACTTCTAGGGCTCTTTCACACGGAGCGGACCGTATTTCGATCCGCTCCAGCACTTTTTTTTTTTTTTTCACGGACACGGATGACACTTGTCATCCGCTCCTTATGTCCGCATATCATCCCATCCGTTTGCAGATGATATACGGACATAATGTATGTCTATGGGCTTTGCGGATGTCAGTGGATGACACCGCTGACATCCGATATTGCATCCGTTCCGTTTTTTAAACGGAAGAAAAATAGGGTTCTGTTCCGTTCCACAAAACGGACGAAAGGATGAAAATCGGATGTCAGCGGATGGTCATCCGCAATCCCATAGACATTCATTATGTCCGTATATCACCCGCAAACGGATGGGGTGATTTACAGACATAGGAACGTCCGTGTGAAAGAGCCCTTAGGCTGCACAAGGGTAAAAAAGGGCCTTAAAAGTTTTTTTTTTTTTTTTTTGGGGGGGATACAAATTTTGTCTTTTAGTATAGTTTCTGGAAGATGTCTGCAGTGTCCAAACTTACCTGGATACAATTGGTGATTACCTGTCTATCTCCAAACCTCTATCTCCAAAAGTGTTTCTCTCTGGTGTTTCCTTTCTCTGTTATCAGCATGAGTAAACCTGAGAAGTTTTCCAACACATGAGATATTTGTGATGGGGAGGGAGCTGAGAACACAGCTTGTCTATTCTCAACACAGCTCTGTATCCCTCCTTTGCTCCTGTGCCTGTGTGTGAAGGGGGGGGGGGGTGTGTATCCCTTTCCTCCAATCAGCTCTCATACATTGTACAAGAGACAGGAGCTCTAACTGCAGCTCTCCACCCCCATCTCTGTGTTACTGACAGATTTTTTAAATACCCCCCAAACAGTGATCCACGGCCCTTCTTACATCCGCTAATCCGATTTTATACATGTAAATAATAGATTGACAATACTAAAATATTACCTTATAAAATTTTTGCAGAGCGCCGCCATCTTTTCCATGGTCACCCGAAGCCGCAGTGTGCACATATATGCCCTGCTTCCTGGTTGTAGATGGAGGGGGGGCGATCAATGCAGCGCGAAATCTCGCGCATGCCCAGTACAAAGGAAAGTACTGGCAATAGGCTGGCGCCGTCCGCGCTGTGCTCCGCCTCTCATCGCGTCATTTTCGGTTTGGAAATAACGCGATGAGAGGAGCGGCCAGCCACCTACGTCACTGCCCATTGCCTCCTGGGAGTGATCAGTAAGAGCTCCCAGGATGCATTGCGGGACAGGAAGTGACGGCGCCGGCCGCGGCCGCACAGGCAGGAAGTGGAAGGAAAGGTGAATATATTTTCTGCTGAAACAAGGTAAGTAAAAAAAAAAAAAAAAAATCGGGAATATCCAATTCTTTTTCAGGGTACAATAAGGAAGCGGATGCCACAAAATCTAAGAACTATTTTGCGGCCGGAACTCCGCTTTAAGGATTTTTTCACAATTCTGCACTTTTGAATTGATGTAGAAAAAAGAAGACTGCAGATAAACGGGTACAATTTATGCAAGAGAATTAATTTCATCTTTGTGTATCATCTGAGGCTATTCACTTCACTGTGTATATGTGAGGGTTTACAACCACTTTAATCTAAGTTGTCGGTAATCCTTACATGTAAATCTAATGCAGTTCATTTAAACCAGAAGTCACCACTGGAGTATGTGAATGTGTTTGGGAATTTCTTCACAATCGGGGGTTCTCGGATCTCTGGGTTACCAGCAGAGAGGACTTTGGAGAACTAGTGAAGTACAGCACTGACCGGATGAAGAACTTGCTGTGCTTTCTGCATATATTTCAGTGTTATTTGGACTGTAACTTTAAATGCTCTGTATATCTCATAATGTGCGTGTTCTCGCTCCTCCTAGGTAAATTGCAAGACCACAAGAAGGGCCCGCTAGCCTCGTGTATTAACTTAACCTGCTAATAAACCCAAAACCAAACCTTTATTATATTGCAGCTTACCAATTCTTAGGTGTGATGGCTGCATTCATTTTCTTTTTTAGGCTTTCATTCATTTTTGTTTCCCTGGTGATCTGACCGATATATCTGTTTTTTTCTTTTTTCAACAGCACAAGCTGTCCTACAAATGAATTAGCTAAGAGTGTTGAGACAAACCATTTACCACTGACAGGGGTGCTTACTATGATTAGCTTTTATTTATTCATGTGAAAACGGAAACGGTTTGCTGTAACTGCTTGTTTAACCGCTTGCTGACTACCGCAAGTACATATACTGCGGCAATCAGCCCCGTGCAGGCAAAGTGACGTATAGATACGTCACTCGCCTGTGAGCCAATAGGGGGGCGAGCACGCACCGCCGGAGGCGCGCTCCTGCCCCAGCTCACTGTGATCCCCGCGCGTGACACCGGCGGACCCGATGTCCGCCGGTCACTCGCAATCGTCCGTTACAGAGGGAGAAAGGCAGGCAGCTAATGTAAACAAAGCCGCCTGTCATTCTCCCTTGTGTAACAGCAGAGATCATACGGTCCTGCTATGTAGGATTGTAGATCTCTGCTGTTACACAAACAGCCACATCCCTGCACAGTTAGAAGCACGCCCCTAGGGACACACTTAACCCCCCCTTCTCCAATAAAGTTAACCCCTTCCCTGCCAGTGTCATTTTTACAGTAACAGTGCATATGTATAGCACTGATTACTGTAGTAATGTCACTGGTTCCCTCAAAAGTGTCAGAAATGTCAGTCAAGGGTCCGATCTGTCAGCCGCAATGTCGCAGTCCCGCAAAAAAAAATCTCAGATCACCGCCATTACTCGTTAAAAAAAAAAAACAATAAAAATTACAAAAATCTTTCCCTTAGTAAACGCAATAACTTTGCGCAAACCAATCAAAATACGCTTATTGTAATTTTTTTCTTTTTTTACCAAACATATGTAGCAGAAAACAAATTGGCCTAAAATGTTAAAAAATTTAGATTTTTACATTTTTTTTTTTGGGAATTTCATATAAAAAAATGTGAAAAATATTGATTTATGCAAAATTGTCGTTCTTTTTTTGTTTATAGCGCATGATCAAAAAATCGCACAGGTGATCAAATACCACCAAAAGAAAGCTCTGTTTGTGGGGAAAAAAAGGACATCAATTTCATTTGGGTACAGCGTCGCACGACCGCACAATTGTCCGTTAAATTCACGCAGTGCCGAATCACAAAATACCCCCTGGTCAGGAAGGGGGTAAAATCTTCCGGGGCTTAAGTGGTTAACTGCAGCATGAGCTGGCATTTGGCCTAAATTTGTTAGTGTATCTAAATCTGGTAGTGCATTTAATACCCCCCCCCCTTCCTTTCCCTAGACCGGCCATGCTGTGATCTCCTGTGCCCCAGTGTTCCTTTATCAAGAGTGGGGACACTAATACAGGAGGTTTGTTACTGGCCAGATCACCAGGTGAAACTATATGAGAAATAAACTAAAAAGAAAACTGATGCAGCCACCACAGCTAGTAATTGTTTAGTTGTAATCCTATATTACAGTTTTGGTTTAATGCTGCTTTAAGCACCTTTGATTAATACAAGAAATAAAATTGCACTCACAAGAACCATATAATCATACTTGGGTAAAAATTTAACAGCTAGTCCCTGAATATTTCAAGAACCTGAATGATAAATATTGAGGGTCAGGACAACACTCCACAGCAGAAACGGGGGCTAAGGCATTTCGAGGGATATACCCTCTTCCTCAGAGGCCTAACTAAAGAGTGCAGCAAAGCCTGAAGTTTTCCTGGGCACTATATTAAAGTGTGGAGTCATCAAGTCATTCTGTTCATGGACTACTTCATGTAACTTATACCAACCCTATCACTTTAATGCTGATGTTGTGTTTTTATTTGTACTTCCAGGTAAATGTTCGAAATGGCATGACCCTTCATGACTGTTTAATGAAAGCACTAAAGGTTAGAGGACTCCAGCCGGAGTGTTGTGCAGTTTTCCGCCTTCTGCCAGACACCAAAAGGTGAGAATTTGGTTCCCATAAGTAAATAGCATGAGGGTTTTTTTTTTTTTTTTTTTTTAGTGCTTGTGGGCTTTTATAGTGTTGTAGAAACATTTTAAGATCCTACAGGCTGTGCAATGATTCAGTCCCCAACATATGGGAATGTGGCATTTAGAGCTGATCTGCTTAGGCCAACCATAGATGGACCAAATCTCAGCCGGTAAAACAGGGACTGGCTGAGATTCAAACCATCCATGAGCAGGCTGGTTGTCCTCAAGTCGATCCATCAATCAACTTTGGTACAGCCAGCCTGGTGGATTTTTTACATGTGATTACTGCTGGCTGCTATAGGCACTAACGGTAATCATTATGTTCTGCTTGCTAGGAAGGCTCTCCACAACCCCAGACCCCCACCCCCCTGCTGGCAGAATACAATTAGATAAACATAAACATGTATATAGGCGCATGAGTCATACCATTAGCCAGAGTCCGTGTAGATAAAACAATCATTGGGTAGGAATGCAGATGGAAGAAAGTCCACTAATTAGGGCAGCCTTCAAGAAACCAAAGCCAAGGGTTCCACAGGACTACAGACAAAAAACAAAAACAGAGGCGCCTCGAAGTGTAGACTGTAGACATATTTATTAAACAGAAATTAATGCACTCACATCTGAATACATGTTCATGCGCTAAAAACCCATTCCGAGATTCAAGATGAGCGGTGTGATGGACGTGATCCCCGGTCTGTGTAGCTGTCCCACTGGGGTAGAGACCTCTTTGTTGATAGCCGGCAATGCAGCAGAGCTGACAATGGGAAGGAGAGGCTCACAGTCCGTCAGTGAGAACGAGGCTTGGTACAGCGTCGGATGTCGATGACGTCATAGGAAGTGCGACGCGTTTCCGAGCGTGCGTACTGCCGGGGGGAGGCGACAGCCGCGCTCCTTCTTCCCGGCTATCAATGAAGAGGTCTCTACCCCAGTGGGACAGCTACACAGATCGGGCATCACGTCCATCACACAGCTCATCTTAAATCTCGGAATGGGTTTTTAGTGCATGAACATGTATTCAGATGTGAGTGCATTAATTTCTGTTTAATAAATATGTCTACAGTCTACACTTCGAGGCGCCTCTGTTTTTGTTTTTTTCAGAATACAATTAGCACTGTGGGGTGGATTCTCCCTTTTAACCCTGAATGTATTGATGAGGGGATTGAACAATTTTCTTTCCTCCTACCTGTGGTGGAAGGAAAGAAAGTTTAAATCCTCTATGGCTTGCTGTAGACATCTAATATGTGGGGTATTTTTTGTATATGCCAGGAATTGGAGGTTTAAACGTCAGACATAACTTTTTGTTAAGTGTATGCAAAGTCATGTGTAAGTGTAACAATCAAAAAGGACAAATCCTGCACATGCTGATATACAAAAAGTACAAAGAGGAGTACTTCACCAGCCCATGGCGCTGTCCATGTGTTCACTTCCTTTGTATGTTTATTAGCTGAAATGTCCTGGTTGCTGCTGCTCCTCTCTCACTCCACGGGGGGGGGGGGGGGGGGGGGGCGGATCAAAACAATTCAAATCTGTAAAGAAAAGCGCACGCAACCTCGGGCAATAACGCTTTAATAAAGGACAAAAACACAGTACATTGGAATTGCACTCACACTTTTCCTTTAAGACAATCGCTTTACAGCATTCCAACAGGAGCTACTCGCTCCTCCCGTCCCTCCAGATGGTGACTCTGCGGTCTCCTCATTCGCGGCTGCCGCCGCTGTATCCCCGCTCTCCTTCACTTCCTGTGTTGCCTGGTCACCGGATGCCGGTTCTAGTGCGCCTGCGCACTATACCAACGTAATCTACGGTGCCTCAGGAGAGCCTCAGCCAAAGCCGGAGCCACAAGTTGTACGGAGCTGCGAGGTGGGAGATTCAAGACACGGGTGCACTGCCTCTGCTGTTACTACGGACAACGCGTTTCCTGAGGCGCCTTAGATTACGTTGGTATAGTGCGCAGGCGCACTAGAACCGGCATCCAGTGACCAGGCAACACAGGAAGTGAAGGAGAGCGGGGATACAGCGGCGGCAGCCGCGAATGAGGAGACCGCAGAGTCACCATCTGGAGGGACGGGAGGAGCGAGTAGCTCCTGTTGGAATGCTGTAAAGCGATTGTCTTAAAGGAAAAGTGTGAGTGCAATTCCAATGTACTGTGTTTTTGTCCTTTATTAAAGCGTTATTGCCCGAGGTTGCGTGCGCTTTTCTTTACAGATTTGATGTGTAAGTGTAACGCTTTCAGGTGTTGGTTACTTCTCCAAGAGATTATAGAACTTCCTCTGACAATGCCATAATCTGCTTTTCTCTTTAGAAGGATGGTGCTGTGTTTGTTTAGGGACTATCCAGTGGTTTCTGGACTAAAATACTGGCTCAGACATTATGGTTAAGCTGGCTATAGATGAGCGTTTGTGGTTGCAGGAAAGAAAATTGCTTGATTGCCCAATCAACACAGTCAGTGTTGGTGGCGGAATCCCTCACTCAGGGCTATTGTGTTCTCCCGGCGCTAGCAATAATCGCATGTAAAATCGGACAGGCTGGTTGTACCCAAATTGATTGATCAACTTGGGTACGTTTTAGCCTGCCCCTACATGGTTCGAATCTCGGGATTCAAACTGTCTATAACCGGCCTTACTGTATGTACATTTTGGTGCCTAGGTGACAAATGCGTAACACAGAACTGCCCATGCTGCAACCTCTCCCAGTGTAATTTGTTACAAGGTTACAAGGACACAATGTTATCACTGGGGTAGAGTGGATTGAGCAAATGCTTTCTCATGCCTGATGAAAACTGATGACATCTCATTCTAGGCAAAGTAACTTGACTGGAGCTAAAAAAACACTTTTCTCTGTCGCTCATTGACAGACGCAGTCCTCTTGATTAATATCAACTTGGGTTATACTGCCCTCTACAGAAGTAGGACACTAGGCAGAAGGAAAACGTTCTGGCCACACCTTAGGGGCAGTCCCAGAGGGTATATCCTCTCTCTCTCTCTGCTACAGGAAGTCAGTTTTTTTCTGTCTAGTTAGGAGTAAGGACCTAAGTTCCTTGCTGGGATCTTTGGTCCTGGCAAGATTTTTTAGAAAAACTTTTTTTAGGCAGCTTTTTTTCTCCAGTTTTTCCTGAGAGATCTTCAAGCAAGTACGCTGAAACTGGGCGACGGGCTGGATGTTGAGATCCAGTGGTCACCCCAGTCAGCCTACGAGCGCGTGCAGGCCCTAGCTCCGCGCTGGGTCGGCCGCGACATAGTCCCACTGGACGGGGACTGACCCTACGAGTTAAACGCCTGGACGCCGACGACCAGTTGGAAACTGAGTCACGGCGTCCTTATTGGTCGACAGCCCCCCCACCTCGGTGGAGAGGGGTTTTGTCAGGAGTGGCGCCCGCCGGTTCCGGTATGGTGAGTAAGATGTTCCCCCCTCTCCCCCTGACGGGTTTGTTGGTGGACGCGGGCCCCTCCCTGGGATGGTCGGACGCGCTTGATCCTGGGTCTCCCCTCTATCCTTTAACAGGTGTCACAGATTCCCCCTCTTGAGGGTGATTTAGTGAATAAGGCTTGGTTTGGGAGCTGATTATCGGAGTCACTGTATGAGGGGCACTGTAAAGGGACTATGACTGAAGTCAGTGGCTGGCATTACGGTTATGATGGCCATGTATGAGGGTGATAGCATCCTACCTGATACATAAGGTTGCAATACAGGCCGATGCCTGTGCCTGGACTACCGCCATCCGCAGGCCGCCATCCTCCCACAGGCCATACACCTCCCGCAGGCCGCACAGGCCGATGACTACCTTCCGCAGACCGCTGCCATCTTTCCACAGGCCGCCGATCCCCCCCGCAGGTCGCGCGGGGCCGCCATCTTGGCGTAGCCTCGTGTCTCCAGCATGGGGGTGGCCATTTTGGAGATGACCAGCTACCTCGAGGAGTAGCATGGGAGGCGCCGGAAGGCGTGTAAAGGGGCGGAGCCGCCTCCTTTCCCAGGGAAATGATCCTAAAGACTTCCTGTCTGTAAGAGACAGCGCTGAGAGTAGGTTAATAGAAACTTCTGTGCATCAGGTGGTGAGCCTTGGGGTCTCTCTCTCTGTGGGGTCCAAGCAGGTAACACTGAGGGGCGCTATTGCGCTGGGGGACTGCAAAAAAAAAAAAAGTTTTTTTCTTTGAAATTCTTTTTTGTTTGCGGGCAAGTATCTTGAATAATCATGGACCCTGCCACACATGTATCCCCACCTGATCCCCTCGAGGTTGCCGCAGGACCCTCCAGTGCCCCACTTATGATTGATGCATTATCAGCAGTTTTGGAGTCTTTGGTATCCTGGGTGGAGGTGGCCTGTCAGGGACGGGGGTCAAGAAAGCGACCCCCGCCTACCCCTATTTCATCTAATACTTCAGATACGGATTCTGAGCTGGTCACTGCAGCTGCAGGTCCCTCTTCTGGGGCTGCTGTCTCAGGTACGGTCTCCTCAGACAGTGAGGAGGACGTTTCTGCCTCCGCCATAGCACAAGAAGAAGCGTTGGTGGATGCACTAGTTGTGTCTGTCCGGGAAACCTTAAGTCTTGAGGTTACACCGGCAGAGGTAGCTTAGACTGAAATTCCTTTTGGTACTAGCAAGCCTACCAAAATGGCGAAGGTTTTTCCCTTGCCCAAATGGGGTCGTCCGAAACGAACCCCTGCTATTTCCATACGCATTGCTAGGCGCTATCCGTTTGAGGAATCCCTCCTTAAAAAATGGGCGGTACCACCAGTGGTGGACTCACCGATTTCCAGACTAAATAAAGCCACTGTTATCCCGTTGGAGGACGCTCTGTCCTTTAGGGATCCGGTGGATCGAAAAGTGGAAGCGGAATCCCGCTCCATTTTTTCCCTGATAGGGTCAACCTTTAGGCCAGTGGTTGCCATTGGTTTAGTTTCACAAACATTGAAAGAATGGGAATCTCCCGTTTCAAGGGGATCGCCTGTTTGGGTGAGATTATAAAGGATCTCACTGGGGGCAAGAGCACTTTCTTGCCACAGACTGCTAAGGGTAAACTTTTCTGCTCATAAAAAGTTTTCGTTCCGCTGGGGCGGGCGATAAGGCGAAGCCCTCCAAAGCCCCTTCAGGGGGTTTCAAAGGGTGCTGGTCGGGTAAACAAAAGTCCGGCTCAGCCAAGCCTGAAGATAAGTCCAATACAGCCTGAAGGTGCGCCCCCACCCATCTCTGGGGTGGGGGGACGTCTTCACTGGTTTCCGGATCCATGGCTTTCCAGAATCCCGGACAAAGGGGTTCACGAGGTCATACGGTCGGGATACAAGATCGAGTTTCGATCACTTCCACCGGTGCGATTCTTCCCTTCCAATATTCGATTATCCCCGGATCGCTTAAAAGCTTTGCGGGGGGCAGTAATGGACTTGATGCAACAAGGAGTGGTAGTTCCCGTTCCTTGGACATTTTCAGGGGTTCTATTCGAACCTGTTCACAATGCCCAGGAAAGAGGGCAAGGTGCGTCCAATTCTGGACTTGGGAGAGATGGAGTCCATCCGAACAGTGGTGGCCTCTCTGCATCAGGGGGATTTCCTGGCGTCCATAGACATTTAGGATGCCTATCTTCATATCCCCATCTTCGCAGGACATCAGCGTTTTCTTCGCTTTTCCCAAAGATCATCCCTGGTTCCCACCAGGAGACTGAACTATCTGGGCCTAATTTTGGATACATCCTTGGCAAGAGTGTTTCTCCTTGCGGAGAAACTCCAGAAGATTCAGTCAACGATTCGAATGTTGCTGTCCGTCAACTGGCTGGGACTTATGGTGGCCTCCTTAGAGGCAATACCATTCGCCCAGTCTCATACCCGAATTCTCCAAGAGGAGTTTCTTCTCAAATTCTCCCGGTTCGGATCCAATCGGACAATGCCACGGTCGTGGCTTATGTTAATCACCAAGGGGCACCAAGAGTGCCCTGGCGGCCATAGAAGTGGCCAGCATTCTTCATTGGGCGGAACAGTTTGTTCCAGCTCTCTCCGCGGTATTCATTCCGGGGGTGGAAAATTGGCAGGCAGATTCTCAGCCGTCAGATTCTGGATCAAGAGGAATAGTCTCTTCATCCAGAGGTATTTCACCAGCTGTGCCTTCATTGGGGCACCCCGGATGTGGATCTGTTGGCATCTCGGCTCAACAGGAAGGTGCGGAGGTTTGTAGCTCGCGCCCGCGATCCTCTAGCGGACGCAGCAGACGCGCTGATCGCCCCGTGGGGGCAGTATCAGCTACTGTATGCCTTCCATCCTCTCGTTACTGCCGAAACTTCTTCGCAGGATAGAGGTGGAGGGAATTCCAGTTATGCTGGTAACTCCGGACTGACCTCGTCAAGCCTGGTACGCCGACTTGGTGAGGCTGGTCGCGGACGCTCCTTGGAGACTTCATCTCAGGGAGGATCTGCTGTCTCAGGGACCGATCTTCCATCTTGCTTTACAATCGCTGGCTTTAACGGCCTGGCCATTGAGACCCAGGTGCTGAAGGACAAGGGATTGTTAACTTCAGTTATTCCTACTCTAATTAAAGCAAGGAAAGCGACTTCCAGCAAAGTCTATTATCACACATGGAAGGCTTATATTGCGTGGTGTGAATCTCTTAGATTTCCTCCACGTACCTATTCGGTGACCCGAATCTTGGCCTTTGCAACAGGGGTTTGAGCAGAAACTGTCCTTGAGCACTATCAAGGGTCAGGTTTCAGCGTTCGCAATCTTCTCTCAGAAACCTTTGGCTACTAATTCCTTGGTGCGGAATTTCATCTAGGGGGTGCGACAACTGGCTCCGCCAGTGCGCGCACCCTTACCGCCCTGGGATCTTAATTTAGTGTTGTCGGTTCTTCAGAAACCTCCCTTTGAAGATATTGGGGAGATTCCCTTGCTTACGTTATCCCAGAAGGTGGCCTTCTTGGTGGCTATCACTTCTGCACGCAGGGTGTCAGAACTGGCCGCATTATCTTGTCGTTCCCCATATCTGGTGGTTCATAGGGATAAGGTGGTTCTTCGTCCGAATCCATCGTTCCTTCCTAAAGTGGTTTCAGAGTTTCATCTGAATGAGGATATTGTATTACCTTCCCTGTGTCCTAAGCCCAGTCATCCTCGGGAGTTTGCGTTACATTCCTTGGATGTGGTTCGGGCAATCGGGGTATACCTGAAAACTACGGACTCGTTTCGTAAAACGGATTCACTTTTTGTGATCACGGATGGCCCCAGAAAGGGGTTGCCTGCATCTGCCGCGACTATCTCCAGATGGATCAGACAGACGGTGGTACAGGCTTATTCTATTAAGGGTCGGAATCCTCCGTTCCCTGTTAAGGCGCACTCCACTCGGGCGCTTAGTGCTTCCTGGGCCTTCCGCCATCAGGCGTCACTGGTCCAGGTTTGCAAGGCGGCTACCTGGTCGTCGGTTCATATCTTTACAAAATTTTATAAAGTTGATGTGATGGCATCGACGGATGCCTCTTTTGGCCGCAAGGTTCTGCAGGCCGCAGTTTGAGGAGACCGTTGGTCTACCTCGAGGGTTTTCCTGTTGGGAGTCTCATCCTTTTGACTGATGAGCCTTTAAGACTTCTAGTCGGCACCAGTTGGGCCTTCTAGATTGGTTTTTGATTTCTGTTATCCCACCCCTCATTTGTGGCACTGCTTTGGGACGTCCCAAGTTGATATTAATCAAGAGGACTGCGTCTGTCAATGAGCGACAGAGAAAAATTGATTTTTGTAAAATCTTACCGTAAAATCCTTCTCTTAAGCTCATTGACAGCTCATTGAGTTGGGTTGGGTTAAATTCTCTAACACTGCTTTGTGACATAACTGACTTCCTTTAGCAGAGAGAGAGAGGATATACCCTCTGGGACTGCCCCTAAGGTGTGGCCAGAACGTTTTCCTTCTGCCTAGTGTCCTACTCCTGTAGAGGGCAGTATAACCCAAGTTGATATTAATCAAGAGGACTGCGTCTGTCAATGAGCTTAAGAGAAAAGGATTTTACGGTAAGATTTTACAAAAATCCATTTTTAAGGTCTTATGCACACGGGTGCATGAGGGGACCCCAACATTTAATTGCCTCCTTTTTGACATTGCTTGGTTCCCAGCACTGTTGCACGATCAGAGGAATAACATCACAGCTTCTGTTAGTCACTGATGCCAGTCATTTCAGGGCTGACTGTGGGAAAAGGGCGCAAGGTAAAGCTCCATACACTTGAGCCGAATGCCGGCCGACATCTGCCAGTTCAAATCAAAATGGCCGACATTTGGCCCTTGTGTATGGCACCATGTCCGATAGAAGCGGTCCGTTTGGCCGTCTTCTGTTGGATGAGCATGCTGGAAAACCAGCAGCCAACGGACTCCTGATCAGCGCTCTCTGCCAGTGTCAGAGAGTGCTGATTGGAGTGTTCTAGTGGGGGAGCCGCCCCTCTGTCAGAGCACAACAGCTCAATGGGGGTGATTACTGTACTAACGTAGGATCGTTAGTGCAGCGGCTCCGACAGAAGCTGGCAGTTTTTTTTTTATGTTCCACCCATAGTGTGTGTGTATCAGGCTTAAGGGATTGTTAGGGGGGGTCCTTTTAGAACGGTTATCACTTTGCCTTGCACGACAAAGGTTACAGTATCTAAGAAGAGGCTCATGACTAGACTGAGTTTGGTTAGATCTGTTGTTTTTGGCTATAGCCATTTCTCAGATGTTTAAAACAATGGTTTTGATGTTGTGAGCTCTGCTGTGAATTATGCAATAAGATGAAATTCTGTCTCGGAACATAGAGCTGTGAGCGTCTGGTTTGAAGTCGTGGCCTCCTTCTCCCCACCATGCTCACTTGGCGAGAAGCTGGCTACAGTTGGAAGTGCTGGGACGTTTCCCAGCGCGAGTTTTGTTTTGGTTGAGGTAATCAGATACTAAGTTTCTGTAGGTGGGGACAAGTCACGCAACTTATTCCTGTGGGATTTGTGAAACTGCTGTGTGTGTCAGCCAACAGATACAATGACTTTCTGGTTGTACCTTTCCAAATATCCCATTGAAATTCACAAATAGAACCTGAGGTGTGTATGCAGCACTTAATCATGGTTCTGTCTGTATGTGTGTTCCAGCTGGGTCTAGCATGTTGCCTCAGGCTGCACTTTGAATCTATTTATGGTTCATTACTACAGCATTGATATTGCTCACATTTTTCTTACCACTGGTATTTTGTGTAAATAAAGCACATTATCAATGCATTTACTTTACTGAAAATGTAGGAAGACCAAGCACAAGCTTTTTTCCATGTACTGTTTTATGTGTATTTTAAAGTAGACTTGAACCCTTAAGGTTAAGGTTTGCTGTGTTATAAGGAACATCCTGAAGTATATGTAATTCCTAAGCAGTACTTTAAAAAAACCTGCATTTCATCAGTAAAAAACTAGTAGTGCTCTTCCTGGTATACAAGTGTGCGTACAACATCACCGCTGTGATCTGCTGTGTGAAATCGAAGGCACTGCTGCCTTTTTGACTGCTAATTAGAGATTTGGTGATGTCACTACTGTGATGTTCCCGGTTCTCCTTGCTGTAGTCCCTGACATGAAGAAGCAAAGCCCTGCCTCTATCAAAATGGCCACCTCTGAGAGACATTGTTGAACAGGGCTTGTTAAGTCCGTAATGGGGAAAGATCAGCTGATGACTAGTCCTGTGTCTGCCTTATTTTTTTTTTTTCTTTGCGCACAGATTCCAGTGTTAAGTTCCTCTTAGACCCACTTAGCATTAACCCCAAGCTTTACTTGGGCCCGGAATCTCAGTTAAAATGGGTAATTCAAAGCATTATTTGGGGTAACCGTCTTTAGTTAGTACCTTGAGCCTAAACAACTGTTAGAGTTTACACAAAGTGGGCAAGGGCAGTGGTGGGAGCTTGGGGAACATCATTTGCCAATCCTCTCATTTTGTTTTAAATCTGGCAGTGCTCTGCTCTGACCAATTCTGGGTTTGCGGTTGTCGTATTCTGGCAGATGACTGCTAAAGTCACATTCTTTTTGTTGTAAGCAGCATGGGAGAAACATCAAGGGTCTAATAGACACCTGATGTGTCCTTTTAAAGAAGAACTTAAATAATAAAAAAAACGAATAAAAGTTATTTTTCTCCTCGTTCATAGACGGACACAGCTCCTTATATTCATAACCATTGGGTTATACTGCCCCTACAGGAGTAAGACACTAGGCAGAAAAGAATTCTGGCTACACCCATGGGCAGTCCCAGGGGGTATACTCCCACGCTCTGCTATAGCCACTCAGTCAGGTCCTTACTCCTCACTAGGCAGAAAAAAACTATTTCCTTGCTGGGATCTTTGGTCCTGGCAACATTTTTTAGATAGAAGATTTTTTTTCTGTAAGATCCACAATCAACTGCTGGACTGGACGAAAGGCTGGATAATCTAGATCCAGTGGTCGCCCTAGTCTGGTCAGTGAGCGCACGCAGACCTCAGCTCCGCGCTAGGTTGGCTGCGACATAGCCCCAGTTCATGGGGGGCTAGCCTGCAATTAAAACCCCTCGCGAGGCCACATACTGCTGGGTCGCAGCCCGAGTTGCAGCATTCCTCCTGGCTGACAGCCCCCCATTTCGATGGTCCCCCCCCTCTCCCCCTGGAGGGGTTTTTGGGTGGACGTAGGCCCTTCCTTGGAACGGTCGGACCTCTGGGTTCCCCTCCTTCCCACAGGCACCCTCCCCTTGCCAAGTCCCTCATCCTGCCCCCCCCCCCTTCCATGCTGGGGCTATTTGGGTGGTCTGGCCACTTTCTGGTGGTGCCTCTATTTTGTTGTAGCCTATGTGTTTCTATACCAGGTGGCCATGTTTGTGTAGTCCAATGGCCATTTTCTTGTGGTTTCATTGGAAATAGCGGCGGCCATGACAGTGGAGCCCCTCCTTTTTCCCTTGGTGCTTGCTCCTGATTTTACTTGCTGATCGGCGTATGTGTAGTGCAGATTCTCCCGGTTACTGCAGGTGCCTGTTTCTGTGGGTGGTGAGTCTGGTGGGGACCTCTCCTTTTCTGCTGAGGATCGGTTGGTGCTTTGTGCCTGGCAACTGAGTGGTGCTGCAAGCGTGGGGGGTTGTCCCTTAGCAGTGTTTTTACACTTTTTGTGGGGTCCCCCTGGTGACTCTTGGAGTCTTTGGAGCACCTTTCCCCACCTGATCCCCTCTCTGAGGCTGTGGGGCCTTCCAGGTCTCAACCATCCATCCATGCACTGATGGCGGTCCTTGAGTCTCTTGTGTCCCAGGTGGAGGTGGCTTGCTGATGACGGGCTAGCAAAAAGTCCCCCCCCCCCACCTTCCCCTGCCTCATCTGTCTCATCGGATCCTGAATCTTATCCAGCCACTGCGGACGTTGGTCATCCTGCTGGGTCTGCAACCACGCGCCTGAAGTCCCCTTAATAGTGAGGATGATTCCTCCACGTCTGCGACCATGCACGAAAAGGCGCTGGTAGATGCACTGATTGTATCTGTGCGTGAGACCATGAAGATGGTGGACGCAGCTCAAGCTGCAACGGAGGTGCAGGTGCCCTTTTGGCACTCACAAGCCATCCAAAGCGGCAAAAGTGTTTCCTTTCCCCTGCCTATTTTGACAGAATTGTCGCTAAAGATTGGGGACGACCAAAGCGTCTGAAGAGTCCTTGGGCCTTTAAGGACTTGGCTGACAGGAAGGCTGGTTTGGCAGTGAGGCCGGTATTCATCATTGCCCTAGTGTCGCAAACTCTTACTGAGTGGGCTAACCTGGAGGGGGAATCACTCCCCTCTGCCTTTACAGAGCTGGCGGACCAGCTGGGCCAGGGGCTGCAGTTTTTGGGATTCCTCTTTGGATGCGGCTCCCCTGATGGCTCGTTTCTGTTTTGGCAGTGGTCCTTTTGGCTCAAGTGCTGGTCTGGGGATCAGACTTCAAAAAAGGCCTTGACTGATTTTCTTCCTTTTCAAGGATATCGCCTGTTTGGAGCTACCCTGAATGACATCATTAAAGGTCTTACAGGGGGGGGGGGGGAGGAGGAGAGTACACCTCCAGACCTGGGGACAACGCTCCTTCTGCATGAATGTGTGCCCTCACCCGTATTGGGGGTAGGGGGGACATCTTTGCTGGTTTCCTGACCCTTGGACTTCCCGGGTGAAAGACAAGTGGGTCCACAAAGTCATTTGGTCTGGGTACAAGTTTGCGTTTCACTCCCCTGGCAAGGTTTTTTCCTTCCAAGTTGGGCCTGTCCCCCAACTGCTTACAGTGCCTGTTTGGGGCGATACAAGACCTGTTCTTTCAAGGGGTGATTGTCCCGGTTCCGGCCTTGGAAAGTTTTCAGGGTTTTTTCTCAAACCTGTTCATTGTTCCCAGGAAGGAAGGCAAAGTGCATCAAATCCTGGACCTCAAGACGCCAAACTGCTTTGTGCAGGTACAGATGTTCAGAATGGAATCCATTTGAATGGTGATGGCATCCCTGCATTAGGGGGGATTTCCTCGCCTCTATCAATATCAAAGATGCCTACCTTCACATTCCAATATGTGCCAGTCACCAGCGTTTTCTCCACTTTGTTGTGGAAGAGGAGCATTATCAGTTTGTGGCGTTACCCTTTAGTCTCGCCTCTGCTCCTCGGGTCTTCACAAAAGTGTTAGCCCCAGTGCTAGCTTTGCTATGACTACGGGGGATCGTGGTACTAGGCTACTTGGATGATCTCCTTCTGGAGTCTCCCTCTGCTTTGGTGGAGAACCTGGAGTTTACAATACGAACTCTGTTGGAGTTCGGCTGGATTCTGAATTTTCAGAAGTCTGCTCTGGTTCTGTCCACAAAGCTGAACTATCTGGACCGGAATCTGAACTCGGCCTTTGCCAGAGTGCTCCTTCCTCTGGACTAACTTCAGAAATTGCAGGCTGCAATTCACCGCCAACAAATGGTCATCCCACCGGATTGCATGCAGGTGCTGGGCCTGATGGTGTCTACCTTCGAGGCGGTTTCGTTTGCACAGTTCCATACAAGGTCCCTGCAAAGGGAAAGACTTTGCAGTCTTTGGATAATCAGATCCGGCTAAGTCGGGGCACGAAGGAGTCCCTGATATGGTGCCTTTGTTCTCCAGGCGCTTAGGCTGGGAAAATCCTTCCTCCCCTTGTATTGGACAGTGGTCACCAGGGATGCAGCTTTTCCAGCTGGAGAGGCGTTCTCGGCAAGCATTCCGCTCAGGGGATCTGGACGCTGGAAGAGTCCAGACTCCCGACCCATGTTTTGGAACTCAGAGCGATCAGACTGTGTCTGGATCATTGGACAGATTGTCTTCAGGGTTGTCCGGTGCTTATTCAATCGGACAATGCCACGGCTTATGTCAATCACTAAGGGGGCACAAGAAGTGTCCTTGCGGCTCTGGAGGACTATATCACCTGATGGATTGCAGTCCTTGCCCTTGTGTTTGTGCTCCAAGGTGCATCTCTGCTAGCAGTCTTCTGTTCTCCTTGTTCCTCTGTGTATGACCTGGCTTAGCTGTTGACTCTCCTGGCACTCGACCCGGCATTAGCAGACTACGCGCTTCTGGACTTGACCCAGGCTTGTTCCTGCTCCCACTTCCTCACTCTTGCTGTGCGTTTGTTGTTTGCTCCAATAAACTGCTTTTTTTTTACCTGCATCCCCGTGTGGTCTGGTTTCCTGGCACCCTGACAGGTGTCTGCCTTAGTGGTCTTCTTTCAACAGCCCTTGGCCTCATACTCCCTGGTGTGTACTTTTCCTCAGGGAGCTAGGCACTTAGCCCCTCCAGTGCGGTTTCCGTTGCTGCCTCGGGACCTCTATTTGGTGCTCAGTCCTTCAGAAGCCTCCTTTTTGAGAATCTTCAGGAAATTCCCCTGCTTACGTTGTCCCAGAAAGTGGCCTTCTTGTTGGCGATCAGTTCTGCACGCAGGGTGTCAAAATTGGCGGTGTTATCCTGTCGTTACCTTACTTGGAGATTCACAGAGATGAGGTTGTTCTTTGTCCCGGTCTGTCGTTCCTTCCAAAGGTTGTCTCGGATTTTCATTTGAATGAAGACGTGATGCCTTCCCTGTGCCCCAGGCCAAAACATCCAAAGGAAATTGCTATGCATGCCTTGGATGTGGTCTGGGCTATTAGGGTGTACTGGCAGCTACGGAGTGTTTTAGGTCAGACTCGCTATTTGTGCTTATGGATGGGCATCGATAACGATTGTCAGCTTCCTCTGCGACCATTTCCAGATGGATCAGACAGACGGTGATTCAGGCCTAATCCATCAAGGGTCTGGTTCCTCCTTTCCCTGTCAAGGCACACTTTACTCGGCCACTCAGTGCCTCCTGGGCCTTCCGTCATCAGTCGTCGGTGACGCAGGTTTGCAAGGCGGCCACCTTGTCGTCAGTGCACACTTTCAAAAAGTTCTATGAAGTGAATGTGTTGGCATCTGCAGATGCTTCCTTTTGCCGCAAGGTTTTGCAGGCTGCTGCTTCGAGGACCTGGTCCTCTTTGAGGGTGTATTATTTTTTCAGATGAGCTCCAGTAGTTTTGGTTGAGCTTCTGTTTACCAGGTTTGCTATAGTTAGCCTTGGGAATTTCTTTTTCGCTGTTCCCACCCCTCATGTTTAACACTGCTTTGGGACTTCCCAATTGTTAAGAAGATCAGGAACTGTCTGTCAATGAACGAAAGAGAAAATTGAATTATTTATTTACTGCTAAATCCATTTCTCTGGTGTTAATTGACAGACCCAGCACCCACCCCTCTGGAGTTGTAATTCTTCTGACAAAGCTGAGTACCTATAGCAGAGAGAGGGAGTATATTCCCTGGGACTGCCCATAGGTGTAGCCAGACTTTTTTTTTTTTTTCTGCCTAGTGTCCTACTCCTGTAGGGGGCAGTATAACCCAATGGTTAAGAAGATCAGGAGCTGTGTCCGTCAATGAACATCAGAGAAATGGATTTTACGGTAAGTCAAAAATCTCATTTTTCTATTTGTTCTATTCTTTCAGAAAATACATAACATTTTGGTGTCGTTTTCAGACCTAAAATTTGCATTTGAACATGCAACACATTTTTGATAAGCTTTTTGCAACTTTTCTGTAGATTTTCCAGGGGTAAAGTAACACTAAGGGAGTAAAGCATATTTTAAAGTGTAATTCGTCTGTTTTGAGTAAGGGAAGGGGGCAGCAGGCTGTTCACACTTGTGCACACTGGGGACATGCAAAAAATGCATGCGCACACGTTTTGCTGCACACAAAAACTTGCATCGAACTCCGAAACATGTATGGTAAAAAAATGTGCAAACCGTAACACGGCAAAAAGCTTCATGAGCTACTTTGCTGAACATAGGGCAGCCCTTTGAAATGCAAGTCGCATGGAGAATGAATAAAAAAAAAAGCATGTTTTTCAGAGTCCTTTGGGCTCAGGAAATTTGCTATATTTGCTCTGCCTAACAAGGACATTATACGCCTTTGGCCAGATTCTTCTTGATTGAAACATGAGAAACACTTTCTTGACTATGTAGTGGTGGTGGTTGAAAGCTTGGGAGCTCCACTGTAGAGATCTTGCCAATGGAGATATGAAGGCAGTAAATAAACTTTCTGTGAACCATGCAAAACTGAAATGGCTTCTTTGAGCAGTACTAGCCACTTGTAGCCTTGTACAAGGAAATGTTGGGGAAAAAAGATCAAAGCAATTACAGAGAGACGGTTAACTGCCTATTGCTGCTAGTAAAAAAACATCTGCAAAAATCACTGATCACCTGCCTTTTATGGTCTTCTAGCAGGCGTTTATTAATTAATTGAGGTGGGGGGGGGGGGGCAAAGAACTGGGATTGGAGTGAGAGGCTGGCAAATTTATTTAGCAGTACCAACAGCATCTACTAATGTGAGAGGAAGCTTTGATTGGTGGTTTAGCTAAAGCTTCAGGGGCAGGATTCCACAACACAAGGGAAAGAGATAGCCTCCGGATTAAGGATCCTATCTTAATGCCCAGAACTACCTGGCTGTGTTATGTACTCTGCCCCTAGACTTGCAAGGCAAAGGGAGATACTCTCCTTCTGGTGTCTTCCTTTGGAGTCCACCAGGAGAAGAGGGTAGCCAAATCACCCCCCTCCATGTCACTGTCCCTTTTGGAGAGCTGCAAAGTTGAACTGTGTGCAACCAATACACCTCTCTCCAGGAACCTAAATATTCCAAAAGGAAGGACAGGGCCATGAAAGCCAGGGGTGCTTCAGGTGTCAATCCCTTATCCAGACTTAGGTCCAGATCCTGGAACACAAGGGAGAATTCCCTGAGCCACCACAAAGGCTCACTGCCACTCTGCTCCGCAGATCCTCTTGGAGGTAGACCTTCCGACAAACATTCGATCAGGAGAAGACAATAAATGTTACATTGCCTGCCAGTAGGAAACGCAATCTAAAGATAGAGACAAGGTTTACTGTTTGATTAAGTTTCAGGTTAGGGAGGGACCATCTTTTTTTAGGTTTGCTGTCCTGGAAGATGATTTCAACAACATATAGTCTTGCGTTTCCGGGGGGGGGGGGGGGGGGCAGGGTAGAGACTTTGTGGTAAATCAATCCTCTGTTTGTTATAAGGTGGCTTTACATTGATTATGGCATCAGTGTGCAGCCAACTTATTTTTAATCTGTTCAATTACTGTAGTGATCCAGACACTCCTAAGACTGCACAGCCAGATCCTCAACCTCCCCCAACGTTGACCATCAATACTACATCCAAATCCTCGGCTATTTTATTAGAAAATTAGGTTACAAGTGCGATCTATTTAGAAGAGTTTGGTTTTTTCATGGGGGTGGGGAATGTTTTGGTATGTAAATTTTATTGGTGGCAAAAATGCTGCCCCGCTTAATGCTAAAAAAAAAACCTAATATATACTGCCTTGAATGAGTGGTCTTCAAAAACAGACATAACTTCTTAATTGAGTTAGATTTTGTCTCTTAACAATTGAAACGGGTAGAGATCCTCTTAAAGTGTCACTAAACCCACAACATAAAAACTATCAATAAATGTTGTATTACGTATTACATGCTGTTCAAACTCAGTCACTATGGAATTAGTTTTATGTATTCTGCAAATACCTGGTTGATCTCCCTGCTCTCTATCTCCACCTTCTGTTCAGCTAGGGATTTTGCAGCTGTTGTAGAAACTCTGCACATGCTCCGTTTTCAGTGAGTTTCTACTCTGAGCATTTTCTCCCTATCACATCTAAGCAGCCCATGTGACTATAGGGTCCCACATGTGGGCGTATACACAGTGGTAAGTGACAGCCCACTCCCTCCCTCCTCAATGCCCACTAACCAGCTAAACACAATGGGGGTGGGATATTGCATTCTGATTGATGGTGGCTTCACCTCCTTGTTCTAGGACACAGGCTGGCTGGAGGAGCATGACCCAGCCTGTGACTGACAGGAATCTGCTTACACCATGTTGTTGCCAAAAAATAATAAAGATTTTGTTTCAAATATATATTTGTATGACAATTTAAAACCATTTGTTTATTTTTACTCTGTATTCCAAAGGCTTTTTTTTTTTTTTTTGAACACGTGACCAGCAGCAGAGGACTAGAAGCTTCTTCTGCTTATGTTTCCCTACAGACAAGCTGGGAGAGGGCTGTGTCATGTGACAGCTGTATATTGGTTATTTTTATAAAAAAAAATTATAGTAACATCATCCACATACAGAAATAGAAGGAACAATGTAAATTAAACAGTGTGTTTGTCACTTTAGTATTTGAGGTGCATGCTATTAGGAGGGATAATAGAGCCTCTGGCTACTTTTGGGTCCAAAACATTTGGTTAGAAAAGCACTTCATAGCACTTTAATATGATTTTATATTCCAGCAAGAAGCATCGACTAGACTGGGCTACGGATGCCATGTCATTAATCAGAGCGGAGCTGCAAGTGGATTTTTTGGATCATGTCCCTCTCACCACCCATAATTTTGTAAGTGGATGGCAAATCTGTGTGGCAACACTCCTGGATTTCTCAATATATGCATTGCTTTTGAACCTGAAGTTGCAACTGAATTTTAGCCAGTCCTAAACCTCTTCAGATAAACTTTCCAAAACCGCATCATCAATTACTTTCTTGAATTTCATTGCTTTTTAAAGTTTACAGTGTACTGACCAGTCAGACTATTATCAAATTTATAAAAAAAAAGTGGTCTAACAAAAGCAGGGAGTTATCAAACACCCTGTCGGTTTTTCATTTTGCGGTCTGTGTCCCCTTGGTAAGATGTTCTTTTACTTCTATCCCAGAAACCTAACAAAGGTGAAAGGAAACATCTTCAGAGTGGAACTTACCTTCTTTAAACAGTTAAAACCATAACCAGTATTCCCCCCCCCCCCCCCCAATCTACCATGTTTCTTTGGGAGAAATCGGTCTGTATAAAAGCTACGTCTATTTCTTTTGGTGGTATTGGTAGAGCTGACTAGTGCACAGATAGGGTTGGTAACTTTAAAATAAATAATATGCATAGCATTTTTTAATTTGGATGGATTTGGGAAGGGTTAGAACTAGTGATCGACTGATTTTGTTGTAGATACCGTTTTTTTTTGGCCATTGAATAGCGGCATCAGCCGATATTGGCCGATATTTTTGTACATTTAAAAAATTTTTATTTTTACACTTGACAGGTACTGTTGTGGAGGGATCTGGGGGTCTAAAAGACCCCAAACACATCCTCTGCACTTAAAAGCATTCAAAACAGCCAGGTTTGGCTGTTTTGAATGCTGTCATTTTTCTTAAAATCTGGTGCCGAATACCCGGAAGTGATGTCATGACATCACTTCCAGGTTTTTACATGGAGACCGGATCAGAGCCAAATGCGGCTTTTATCGGGTCTTCTCTTCGGCGGCCGTGCAGGTAGTATGTTCAGGTCTCCCGTCCCACCGGAAGGCGAAAGACTTCCCCTCTCGCTCCTTGTAATGACAGCCGAGCGGCTTCTCAGCCGCATCGGTTGTCATTACAAGACAGCCGACCGTCAGCTATGGATGCCGGTATCAAGGTGATGCCTCTAGCTGCAGGCATCACTCCGGTACAGCACTTTCCCGAAATATCGGCAATATCTGTAACCTCAGACGGCCGATTCCGATATATTGGGGAAAGTGCTGATTGGCCTTCGATGTATCGGCTTTGCCGATAATTGGTCGATCCCTAGATAGAACCCCAGCCAGGTGTTGATTTTCTATCTGTGTCCTCACTAAGTAGATTGACCCTCTCGATTTGTCTTGGTAACCATTGTTCCTGAAATAGAAAATCATATTTAGATACAATTTAAATGACCAGACTATTGAGATAGGTGAAAAATATTTAAATTGCTAATTATTGTAGCCATTCATCTCCAAGACCTGTCGGGGCCCATTGTTGTCAATTACACCCCTGTTGTCCCCTCCAAATTGGACAATGTTTAGATACAGTGCATATGCCCTCTATTCCTTTTTCTTTAAAGAAACGGACCAGTGGCTGAACATCTGTAGATGTGTGTTAAAGGGGACCTTTACCCAAAAGGGGAAGGTCTGCTTGTTTGCTTCCTCCTTCCTCCTCTTTAACAATTGGCAGATTTTTGGTGGGGTTACCTGGTTTTGACAGGTACCTGCTCTGACTTCCGGTCAGATCACCACGGCCTCCTTCCCCCGCAGCATTTTGGGACACGTCCTAGGTCCCAGCTGACTGTGGTATATTCACAAAGTGCATCGTGGTTTGCACATGTGCAGTGGGAAGCCAGCTGTGAAGCTGCAAGTTAAGATGGTGCATCTGGACCCAAAGCTGATTAAAGAATCAGCTCGGGTGAGGACAGCGATTGATCCCTGGACAGGTAAGTGTCTTTGTAAAAATAAAAGTCAGCAGCTTCAGTATTTGTAGCTATTGGCTTTTAATTTTGAGGGCAGACTGGAGAGCTTTTTAAAGGGTATTTCTATCATGTGCTTGTTATTGCTTTGTAATTAACCCCTGCATGGTTTTAAGTGATAATTATGACACATCCGTTGCAAATATTAGTCTTCATGAATTTAATGTTGGCTAAATGCAGAAAGATATTGGCACAGTTTTGTTGACCTTATGGCATTTTTATTGCTGCCATCCATAGTTGCATCTATCTGTTTTAAATGTGACCAAGTACTAACATTATAATGGCTATTGATTGAATCCACTGCGGTGCTAATAAAAAGGCATTTTGAATCAATTTACATGACTCTCTTGATCAACTGGTTACTCAAAACTGGGAAATAAGCCATGAAGGCAGATTGCTCTGGTTGAAAGTTGATGGCAATCAGGTTCTTTTGGAAGAATAACTTCTCACCCGCTGATAGTCAGCTTTTCTACTCCTGCTCATGTGACAGTGTTCTGGCCTTGTGACTGGTCCTTTTGCCCAAGCATTGCATCCCCCCCATACCTGAAAGAACTGGGTGTTTACTACAGGGCTTTGAAGGAGTGGTGGCGGACCAAGGTGGGTATCAGCAGGTGTATGGTTGTACTTCTTAAAGGACCTGTGGTTTAGACATGATGGGTAGGGTAACTGATACTCTTGCAGGGCCAGTTGACACCACAGAAACACCATCTGAATGCGTTTCAGCTTGCAGGTTTTTGAAGCGTTTTTGATGCGTTGTCAAAAATTTAGAGCTTTTCGATGCAGGTTTCCTTTTTTTTTTGCTTTTTCTATATTGAGTTCTGGTGCATTTTTGATCCTTTTTTTTTTATTTTCCGGTGCGTTTTACCATGTTCTGGTGCAGTTCCTTGCAGAAACAATGCAGCATGTTCTACTTTTTTTTTTACTGTACTGGAACCCACTGCAATTGTTTAAACTTTGCCATTGAAATCCATGTGACCCACTGTCCATGCGCTTCTAAAGCAGAGAAAAAAAATGCACTGGATTGCATGTGGTGTGAAACGACCCTAGTGTACTTTCTTCTGACATTTTTACCTGTTGTGGTGCCATCATCTCCCATCATTCTGTTTAATGTAATTACAATGAAGGGATAGTATCGGTAATATAATGCATAAAATGTTAAATTGTGACAGTTTAGCAAAATGTAGCAATGACAACAAAGAAATCACAGCTCATACAAGCTTACAATAGAGTCTATTAAAGAGGTTGTAAACCCACCTCACAAACTTTTACCTATAGGTAAGCCTATATTAAGGCTTACCTATAGATGCTATAAATATCTCCCAAACTTGCACCGTTTAGGAGATATTTAGAGTGCATACTGCCAATGACGTCATCGGCGCATGCGCTCTGAAGGAACGGCCACCCGTGCCGTTCCTTCAGAGCTCAGTGCCGAGGAACGGCGGCTCCCGCGCGGGAGTGATGTAATCGCGCCTCCGGCCAACCCGGAAGCAGGACGGCCGGACATGTCGGCCGCCCTGTCGCTGAGCGGGCGGCACGGCGGGGGCATCGTTTTAAGGTAAGTACTTCATAATGAGCTAGTATGCGATGCATACTAGCTCATTATGCCTTTCTCTTTACAGGGCTTTTTTTTCCTTTTTTTTTTTTTGGGACTTTGCTTCCTCTTTAAATCGGTGTAATGTATGTTTGCGATTTTTGGTGTAAACCTTTGGCGCTATATAAATCCTGTATTATAATAATAATAATTCGTCTTTTTAACTTTACCGACTCTCTTCTAATCACCTGAACTTCTCTTTGACAGGTACGAAAGACTTTCCTGAAGCTGGCGTTTTGTGACATCTGTCAGAAGTTCCTTCTAAATGGTTTCCGTTGTCAGACATGCATGTACAAGTTCCATGAACACTGCAGCACCAAAGTGCCGACCATGTGTGTGGACTGGAGCAATGTCCGGCAGCTGCTGTGAGTGACCGTTACAGGCAGGGCTGCCTCCCAGAATGCCTTACAGCTTGACAGGTTGCATGGCTTGTGTCATTGCAGAAACACAATCCAACTTGGAAACTGGCACTTCTAATTGGATGAGTAGAGATTTCTGAACTTGGGGAAACATCTGGATGAACTAGTTTATTCTATTTTTAAACAAAGTTATTATTGTAAATGAAAGGACAGTGGGATGAGCAAAGGGCATAAACACAGCCTCCTTCCAAGTAATTACCACAGGCTTTCATCATCCTTGAATAGAAAATTTGCAGAAGGAGCTCATGCAAAGGGCTGTGTTACCACTCCAGTACTGAGTGTACATAGAGTGTAAATAATTATCTCATTAACTTCTAGCACATGTACTAAACTTCATCAAATGTTAAAAGCATTTCTGCTGTTTTATTGTCCGCTTTATTTATCTTTTTACTAAAGCCCATTTTATCAACAAAGATCTTCAATAGGGCCACCCATGAATACCAGGCAGCCTTTTCCCACTTGGGACAAGTGCCTTGTTGGGGCTGTGGTGCTTTCATTTATAGAGCCAAAGTAATGGGAAACAGAAGCATTCGTAGTAGTAAATGGAGACCTTTTTTGAAAGAAAGTTTGGGGTTACCCCTAGTAAATAGATTACAGCTGTTGTTTTCTAGTGCAGATTGCGAAATATGAATCCTTAAGACCCCGTTCACACTGGGGCGACTTGTCAGGCAAGTCGCCGTAGGTCGCCTGCCATAGAGTAGCACAGGACCCGTTCTAATAGGAGCGACACAAGTCGCTCCGACTTAGAAAAAGGATCCTGAGCTTCTTTGGGGCGACCTGCATTGACTTCAATGATATGAAGTCCGTGCATGCCGCTCCGAGGTCACGGTGTGAGCTGTGCACCGCGACTTCACAGGTCGCCCTGGCAAGTCGGGTCGCGCCTATGTGAACCGGCTCTTAAGGGGTGCAAAGGCCACTCTAATGTTGGTGCCTTGTTGTACTGCCTTTTTCTCTCTTGTGTGTACCACAAGCTAATTTTTAACATCTTTAAATATATTTAAACCATTTATATTCTTTTTTGTGAGGGGGTGGGGGGCTAAGCAGGGAGGAGGGGTTGTTGGATAGAGTAGGTTTTTTTCCCATTTGTGTGGTCTGTGCCATTGAGAATTTCACTTCCTGACCTGGAGACCGAAGAATTGAGAGGAGATGGCTCCAAACCCTCTTAAGGCTAGCTTCACACTAATGTAGTATGGGAAACCCTGCGATCTGTACGCGTTTCCCGCACCGCTTTCCAATTGCACTGCCCTTGGGATCTGCAGCGGTGTCAGTGCAATTTTAAGGACACCCCAAATGCAGTGCGGTTGCCGGCACTGGATTGCATGGTACAAAAGTAACATGCTATCCAGTTGCAGTGCAGTTCCCAAATTGGTTCCAAGCACAACTTTGGGGCTCAAATTGCATCGCACTGAATCACATGTGAATTAAATAGAAATGTGGTGCAGTTCCTGTGCTATTCACGTGCAGTTTATAGTGCGAACTGAAGTTTAGCCACGGTCTTCACTACATGTGTCACTTTTAGAAGATTACCCCTGCTACTGTTCTGATGACAACGGTGACATTTTGAATCTCATATCATTTTCTATCCCTATGACAGTGGTCAGCAGGACAAGAAAGGGTAAACTTGCCCTTTAGGGACACAGGAAGCAATACAAACCCAACAGATTTTGGAGTTAGATATTGTTGCCTTATTTTTCCTATGTAGTGGGGTCTTGTCTTGTCTACAGGATGTCTCTTCTGCTTGCTGCAAGTTAGACCAATAAATATATCTTAGCAGTTTCTTAGTAAATACACCTGAGAACCCTGAATCCACTCGCCTGCCCTTCAAGATAGGTCAGTGAGGGCATCTATCACAGCGATAGGCCAATGGCGAGGTTCAGACGTGGGCAGGTCAGGTGTTATCAAGAATATTCGCTATCTCTGGGCATCTGAGTATTTGCTATTGCTCTCTGGAGTTCAGGGCTACGTGGGCTCATTTTAAAGCTTTTTAGAAGTATGTTTTGCTCTCACTAGGTACCTGCTTTTTTTGTAATTGGTTTAGTTTGTTTGACAAAATAACAGGTTTATTTTTGAGCCGCAAGTGTTTGTGTTACGTTCAGCATTTCCAACTCCAGTCAAAACTTCTTAATAAGAGCTGGGCAGAGCAGGGTTAGAACATCTGTCAAGTTTTTATTGCTGTCTTTCCCTCTCTTGGAGAGATTTCCCCTCTCTCTTCCTGTCAGTATAGAAGTGGAAATTCTCTAACAAGGACACAGATAAGAAATGTATTTTTATTAGAGTAGGGAATAGATAAAACTTCTGTTTTCCTTGCCTGGTGACACATGGAAAGGAGGCTAGGGAGAACTTCCCCCAGCGGTGTGCAGGCAGATATACAAATCCAAGACTAGGTTCACTTCTTAATCAAAAACTTAGAAAAAAATTCCTGGAGTTACTTTAACATTCTAGCTGAAAGATGGCTCTGGTCACTGTCATGGTAGCTGAGCCTTTTCCTTTAAACTGGAGTTTGATTCAAGCTGTGCTGTCAGCTAAATTGTAATGGCTTCTTTAATGGTAATACTCAGTTTCCCATTTTCTGTAAATTTATATATATATATATCTCCCCTTTCACTTGACACACTGACACTCGTCCTCTGACTATCCTACACCGAGGTGGCCCCCCTCAGGTCAGGCCCCTAGACACGATCCACTGTACTCGTGATACTGTTTTTCGAGGGTCTTCAGTGTCTCTCCCCCTTTAGTCGGCTCTCCTGGACCTCTGGGTTCAGTTCCGTTCCTCCTCTGGTCCTTGGGCCGACCGCTTGCGACCACATGCCACCACTACAGAGGAGGAGGCGGCAGCCGCCGCCCTCCCTCCGGGACTCTGCTCACCAGCCAAAGACCCAGCAGCACATGTGCTCCTGGCTTTTTTACAGTTTCCCAGAATGCACTGAGACAGCCTGCCCCTACCAATCACCAGGACTGTATCAAAGTCTTTGTATCCATTGGCCAGGTTTCCTTCCACTGTCCAACTTGTTTCCCTATTGGACCAGTGTGGAAACACTCCTCTAGACTCAATGAATCTAGACAGATATAGATATATAGATTTGCTTGCTGCTCCTCTGATAGGCAGACAGAGCCGAAAATTATACTCTCTCACTAGCACCTACCTAGGAGGGTGCTACACTAGCAACTTGGGTAGCCAGACCTCCTAGAAGTTACATCTGGTGCATAACTTTTGCCTTTGTTTTTGTTGACTTAACGTTCTCTTTGACTCCTTTACAATATTTCTTGGCTGCAGGTATAAATTTGCCCAGCCTTAAAACGGTTTTAAAGGCAAAAGGTTTTTACCTTAGTGCATGCCCAGCATTAGGGTAAAAATAACTTCCAATGCCAGCTCTTCTTGAGCCATTGGCTAGCCAGCAGTCAAATCCTGTGAGGATGGAGCGGTTGCATTGTCGAGCCACACTGTATGCGTCTAAGGAAGCAGACAGCCCAGCTCAGGAGTGCACCCGCAGAATCGCCACCTTCGCTAGCTGGCTCAGGAGCATTCCTGCATAAGTGCCCCCACAGCAGCTGCTTGACACAGCGGCGATGGTGGACTCCAGAAGAAGAGTTAAGGGACTGCTCTGTGCATTGCACAGAGCAGGTAAGTATAACATGTTTATTTTAGGTAAAAAATAATCAGCCTTTACAACCACCTTTTAACATACCCCAGTAATGTAATTTCTCTGTTATGTTCTCTGACAGTCGCAGCCGCTCAGTAAGCCTTCACGAGTGGGTAATGGCGCCCTTACCCACTCGTGAAGGCTTACTGAGCGGCTGCGACTGTCAGAGGACTCGGAGAAAAGAGTTTTACGGTAAGCTCTGACAAAAACTCTATTTTTCTACTCCTGTCTTGACAGAGTTCCAACTCCTATTTATGCAGACAGTGGCATGCCTGCTTTACCATCCCTCACCATGCGGCGGATGC
>NC_138775.1:80241841-80251841 GCF_965119305.1 Pelophylax lessonae | reverse complement strand
TATAGCACTGATTACTGCAGTAATGTCACTGGTAACCCCAAAAGTGTCAAAAATGTCAGTCAAGGGTCCGATCTGTCCGCCGCAATGTCGCAGTACCGAAAAAAAAATCGCAGATCGCCGCCATTACGCGTTAAAAAAAAAAACACCAAAAATGACAAAAATCTTTCTCTTTGTTAGTAAACACGATAACTTTTGCGCAAACCAATCAAAATACGCTTTTTGCGATTTTTTTTTTACCAAACATAGGTAGCATAAAACAAATTGGCCGAAAAATGTTAAAAAATTTTGATTTTTACTTTTTTTTTTTGGGGAATTTCATATAAAAAAATGTGAAAAATATTGTTATTTTTGCAAAATTTACGCTCTTTTTTTTGTTTATAGCGCGTGATCAAAAAATCGCACAGGTGATCAAATACCACCAAAAGAAAGCTCTGTTTGTGGGAAAAAAAGGACGTCAAATTCGTTTAGGTACAGCGTCGCACGACCGCGCAATTGTCCGTTAAAGTCACGCAGTAAAAAATCGCAAAAAAACCCCTGGTCCTTTAGCAGCCAAATCCTCCGGGGCTTAAGTGGTTAAGGGGTTGAATAATTGTCAGTGAAGAATTAACAAAAGAAACATTTACTACTGTATTACAAAACCAATTGATATCATTTTAGTTGCATGTGGTTCTTTAAGAAGTCCTTGTAGGATTTCATTCTGAATACAATTACAAATGTACACTAAATTCCCTAAAACCCTTTACAGCATTGGGGGTTGAATAATTTTGAACACAACTGTGTGTGTGTATGTATGCATATATATATATATATATATATATATATATATATATATAATTTTTTTTTTTTGTGTGTATATTTTAAGTCATTTGTTTTTGTATAGTTCCCAGCACCGATATTCTACCCCTCAACCCTTCAACCTTTCGACACCAAATCCATCTTCTGAATGTTCCCTTTCCCAAAGGCAACGGTCCACTTCAACACCCAATGTCCACATGGTCAGCACCACAATGCCGGTGGACAGCAGGATGATTGAGGTAACAGCGGATTTTCATTTATTATTGGAACGCTTGATACTTTTTGTTCTCATTTTGTCAATCCTCAATATTTATGCTGTAGACACATTCTGCTCTGGGTTGGCTTTAACTGTACTTTAAAAAATCTTTGCAAGAAAAAACTGAATAAATTCTTCAATATTTACTGGTTTAATAGAGATTGGCTCTCAAACGTTAATTAAAGTTTAGGAATGGAAATATTTTGCCTTAAATTGTTAGATTTGCATTCTTACATAAATCATTGTATAGTTCCCTAAAACCACACATGTTTGTTACTGTTTAAAGTTCAAGGTGAAAACTTTTTTTAGTTTTGGATAGAGTACAGAAGGATAAGAACGTCTGTCTGGTTTTTACTGCTATCCGGGGCTCTGTTGAATAGATACTTTCTGTCCTGACAACAGTTACCCCAGACAGGAAGGAAAATCTGCAACAGGGACGAAGGTGGAAAATGGTTCTAGCCTTCCCTTACTCCACTTGTTTCGGTCTCTATTACTGTTGGAAAGTCACTGTCAGCAGAACAGGAAGTTAGGAGAATCTCTATAGCAGAGGGTCAGATAGCAGTAAAAACTTGACAGGCATTCTAACTCCATCCAAAACTATAAAAAATGTTTTGGGTGAACATACACCTAATTCACAACATTTATTTGAGATGCATTTGGTTACAAGAAAATGCAGTGATTCTAATCTAATGTGATTTGTAATAGATATTTGGAAATTATGTTAATTTGAGCTGGCCTAAATTTAAGAAATAAAAACGTCATTGTTCTTCAAAAATGATGTGATAGAGGGAAATTTTAACGTGATTGTCGATAGAATAGAAAAAAGGTCTTCATAAAAGAAAAGCCTTAAAGTAGAATTCCTGCCTAACACTAACTAGTCTTAAAAATATCCTCTTCTCCCCTCCTGCTACCTATGTTGACCTGTGTAAAAAAAAAAAAAAAAAAAAAAAAAAAGAAAAAGTTCCCGATTTTTAGCTTATTTGATTTCATCATGGGATTTGCTTTCTCTGTGTCAGTAAACAGCTGCTGCAGGGAGGAGGAGGCATTCCTCTTTCCCCTGCAGCAGCCGCTGACTGGCAGAGGAGGGATAGCCAGCAAAGGCTGGGACAATGGGAATCTGAGTGACATAAACTTTCCTAGTGTAGCACCCTCCTAGGTAGGTGCTAGTGAGAGAGTATAGTTTTTGGCTCTGTCAGAGGAGCAGCAGGGAAATCTATATTGCTTTCTGCCTACCGGAGAGCAGGATCTGTGAGTTAGGTCTGCTAGTGTGCTCAGTGTGTGACTTATTGGGTCTAGATAGTGTTTTCACACTGGTCCAATAGGGAGGCATGTTGGACGGGGGGGGGGGGGGGACCTGACCAATTAGTACAAAGGCCTTGATATAGTCCCAGTGATTGGTAGAGACTGGCTGTCTCAGTGCATTATGGGATATTGTATAAAAGCCAGGAGCACATGTGCTGCGGGGTCTTTGGCTGGTGACCAAAGTCCCAGAGGGAGGGGGAAGCTGCCTCCTCTTCTTTAGCAGTGGCACGTAGTCACAGGCAGTCGGCCTGAGGACGGGAGGAAAGAAACTGAACCCAGAGGTCCAGAAGAACTGACTGGAGGGGTAGAGACACTGGAGACACTGAAAAAAAAAGTATCGGGAGTTCAAAGGATTGTGTCTTGGGGCCTGACCTGAGGGGGCCAACCCGGTGTAGGATAGTCAGAGGACTGGGGTCAGTCTGTGGAGTGAAAGGGGAGACTAGGCAGGTATCCTGCTGATAATCTACTCAGCTAAGTCGTCTGTAAAAAGACTTAATCTGAATTCATCTAGTGGCAAGGTAAATCGGCATCCGGGCTGCATCTTCAGACAAGTCCCCATCTATTGTGAATAGTTCAATTTGGAGTATCCCACTCTTCCCTTCTCCCATCCCTATTTAAAATAAAACACCAAAAACTACATACCCCCCCCCCCCCCCCTGGACTGATCGTTGACTGAGCCAAGAAGTAAAGTGTTTGTGAATGTCAGAGTTGCTAACAGTAACCCAGGGGGACCCGAGAGTGTATTATCCAGCAGTCCTTAAGGGGGCAGTGCTACACTAGATTTCCCAGTGGTTGTCCAGCTTGCTCTCCTATCCCTACAGCTGTTGCTCGCTGACACAAGCAATCCTATGATGAGACCGGGGCAGGCTGAAAATATGTAAACACATTTCTTTTTCACAGGTTAGTTAGCATTGGTAGCAGGAGGGGGGAGACATTTTTAAACCTATAGTTGGTCAGGAATTCCACTTTAATACTTTCCTGTCGTGTCACTAAACTTTGTGTTGAAGAGCTATGGTAGCTGCAGAATCATCAACATCCTGCTAAGTACAGCAGTTCAGTCTTCCAGTCCTTATGTTACTACTATGTCCTGTAGTAAGTAGAACTCAGCAGATGGAACCATTGCGCTCTGTGGGAGACCAGGATTTTTGCGCTGCTTGAATTGCTGGATGCTGAAGATTCATCAACAAGCTTTCGCTTGTTCAGAGCGAAGATCAGTGGCATGGGTGGCAGGACAGAAAAGTAAGGCCTTTTTGCTGCAGGAAGACCTTATTATGAAGCTGCTTTTCTCTATCGCTCATTGACAGACGTAGTCTTCTTGATTCTCAAGAGCTGGGTTATGTTGTCTCCGCAGGAGTAGGACTAGGCAGAAAGACAAAACGTTCTGGCTCCACCTTAGGGGCAGTCCCTGAGGGTATATCCTCCCTCTCTCTGCTACAGGGAATCAGTTTTTTTCTGTCTAGTCAGGAGTAAGGACCTAAGTTCCTTGCTGGGATCTTTTGGTCCTGGCAAGACTTTTTTTCTTTAAGAAAAAGACATTTTTTAGGTAGTTTCTCCAGTGTTTTTTCCTGTGAGATCTTCAAGCAAAAATGCCGGACTGGGCGACACTTGTGGTCACCCCAGCCGGCCTACGAGCGCGCGCAGACCATGGCATTGCGCTTGGTCGGCCGCGACATATTCAAGTAAGTATGCGGGGCCGGGCGACGGGCTGGATGTTGAGATCCAGTGGTCACCCCGGTTTCTGCCTACGAGCGCGTGCAGACCAGAGCTCCGCGCTGGGTCGGCCGCGACGGAGTCCCAGTGAAGGGACTGACTTTGCGAGTTAAAAGTCTCGCTTGGACGCCAGGTACCAGAGAGTCGAGGCGTCCACAAACCCCCACCCGGTGGAGAGGGTATTGTGAAGAGAGGGTGCCTGTCGGTTCGGTATGGTGAGTAAACGTTCCCTTTTTTCCTCATTATGAGGCAGTATATATTATGGGCCCCTCCATATATGGTCAGTATATATCTGATACTTACAAGTCCCCCTTGTAATACAGCATGTGTTTGTGGGAAGTGGACTTGGTTCAAGAGCTAACACTCTACCCAGCAGACTGTAACATTACAGCAGACATAGGAGGTATAATCCTACCTTATGTGCAGTGTATCTCTGTAGATCCATATGTCACCTCTTAGCAGAGTGCAGGTGGATGTGCTGGGAAGACGATATCGGCGGTCCGCCGCCATTTTGCCGTAGACCGTATGCATGTATGTCCTCAGGTCACGCCGGCCGCCATGTTTTTGGAGTCTTATGTCTCTTCTATGGGGGCGGCCATGTTTTGTGAGCCCAGCTACCTCGTGGAGGGCTGGGAACGCCGGAAGGCGTACACAGGGGGCGGAGCCACGCCTTCTACCCGGGAAAAAGCAAACAGCTCCTTCCAGTCTGTGTAAGACAGACGCTGACTGCAGTTGGTTGGAAACTGCACTGCATCGGTTGGTGAGCCTTGGGGGTCCCTCTCTCTCTCTCTGGGATCGAGAAGCAGGTACTCTGAGGGGCGCTATTGCGCTAGGGGGAGACACACAAAAAAAAAAAAAAAAAAGAAAAAGTTTTTTTGTTTTTGCTGGCAAAGGTGTCCTGTATTAACATGGACCCTGCTACTCATGTATCTCCTCCGGATCCCCTCGAGGGGTCTGCGGGATCCTCCAGCACCCCATTGACAATTGAATCATTGTCAGCTATTATGGAAACGTTTGTGTCCCGGGTGGAAGTGGCTTGTCAGGGACAGGGCGCAAGAAAGCGACCCCCGCCTAACCCCTTATTATCTGAAACCTCGGATTCAGACTCTGAGCCTATTTCTGCAGTTGCAGGTACTTCATCTGGGATTGGTGTCTCGGGTCCTGTCTCTTCAGACAGTGAGGAAGATGTTTCGGCATCCGCCATAGCCCGAGAGGAAGCGTTGGTAAACGCACTCATTGTATCTGTTCAAGAGACCTTAAGGTTACAGGGTATTCCATCAGAAATAGCTGAAACTGAGATCCCTTTTGGGACTAAAAAAACGCATCAAAGTGGCGAAGGTTTTTCCATTGCCCAAATGTTTTGGCAATCCAATCGAAGAAGAATGGCGTCTGCCAAAACGCACGTTTACTATTTCTAAACGCATTGACAGGCGTTATCCGTTTGAGGAAACCCTTATTAAGAAATGGACAGAGCCACCTGTGGTGGATTCACCAATTGCTAGATTGAATAAAGCCACGGTTATTCCTTTAGAAGACGCTCCGTCTTTTAAAGATCCAGTGGATCGCAAGATAGAAGCTATGTCTCGCACCATGTTTTCCTTGATTGGATCAGCTTTCAGACCTATAATAGCTATTGGTCTGGTTTCGCAGGCTGTAACTGAATGGACCAAGTGGTTACGCCGGGACTTAGAAGAAGCCCCTCAGGCAGTATCAGATTTGTTGGAACAAATGATACAGGGGTTACAGTTTGTGTGTGATGCGGCGTTAGACGCCACTCCATTAATGGCGCGAGCATCAGTCTCAGCAGTGGTTCTCAGGCGTACACTGTGGCTAAAAGGTTGGTTAGCCGACCAAGGTTCCAAAAAAGCATTGGCTAATATCCCCTTTTCAGGAGAGCGTCTATTTGGAGCCAACTTAGATGAGATCATTAAGGATCTCACCGGTGGAAAGAGCACCTTTTTACCGCAAAATTTTAAAGGTAGAGGAACTCGTCAAAGACGAGGGCCTTCTTTTTCTGCTCACAAGAGGTTTTTTCGTCCAGCGGGTGAAAAAACTAAGTCCTCCAAAGCTCCTGCAGGAGGCGTCAGGGGTCGTTGGTCGGGCAAGCAAAAGCCCGCCCCCTCCAGACCTGAAGATAAACCATCCAAAGCCTGAAGGTGCGCACCCACCCATAACTGGGGTGGGGGGACGTCTTCGCCGGTTCCCGGATCCATGGCTTTCCAGAATCCCGGACAAATGGGTTTGCGAAGTCATAAGGTCAGGGTACAAGATCGAGTTTCGATCTCTCCCACCGGCGCGATTCTTCCCTTCCAATATCCGACTATCCTCAGATCGTTTAGAAGATCTGCGGAGAGCAGTCACAGATCTACTACAACAAGGAGTGGTAGTCCACGTTCCTTGGACAGAACGGTTTCAAGGGTTTTATTCAAACCTATTTACAATACCCAGGAAAGAGGGCAAAGTGCGTCCAATTCTGGACTTAAGAGCACTCAATTCTTTCGTCAACATAAGAAGATTCAGAATGGAGTCCATTCGCACGGTAGCAGCCTTCCTGCATCCAGGGGATGTCCTAGCGTCCATAGACATCAAGGACGCCTATCTTCACATTCCCATTTTCGCAGGACATCAGCGTTTTCTACGCTTTTCCGTAGAGGAGAACCACTATCAGTTTGTGGCGTTACCTTTCGGTCTCGCCACGGCTCCGCGGGTCTTCACAAAGGTGTTGGCTCCAATGTTGGCACTTCTGCGCCAAAGAGGTATATCGATTCTAGGTTACCTAGACGATCTTCTGCTTCATGCAGAGTCTCCTCAGACCTTGCTACAAAACATAGAAATTACTATGATTTCTTTACAGGAATTCGGGTGGCTGGTGAACCAGCAAAAGTCATTTCTGGTTCCCACCCAGAGGCTCGAATATCTGGGTCTAATTCTAGACACAGTCAGGACAAGAGTTTTCCTTCCGGTAGGGAAACTCCGAAAGATTCAATCAGCAGTCCAGTTGTTACTGTCCAACAGCTGGTCTTCCCTTCGGACTTGCATGAGGGTTCTGGGGTTGATGGTGGCTTCCTTCGAAGCAGTCCCATTTGCCCAGTCCCATACCCGAATTCTTCAGCAAGAGATTCTTCTCAGATGGAATCGGAATCCGGAATCCCTGGACAATCAGATACGATCGAGCAAACAGACCAGAGAGTCTCTGGTTTGGTGGCTTCGGTCTCCAATGCTCAGCCAGGGAAAGTCATTTCTGCCAATATATTGGACGATAGTGACCACGGATGCCAGTCTATCCGGATGGGGAGGAATTCTTGGTCAGTTATCTGTCCAGGGACTTTGGTCCCCGGAAGAATCCAGGTTACCGATAAATGTATTGGAACTGAGAGCGATCAGACTTTGTCTGATTCACTGGACCGAGCAGCTCCAGGGCAGCCCGGTTCGGATCCAGTCGGACAATGCCACGGCCGTGGCTTATGTCAATCACCAGGGGGGCACCAAGAGTGTCCGAGCGGCCAAAGAAGTGGCTTGCATTCTTCGCTGGGCGGAACGATTTGTTCCAGCAATCTCTGCGGTGTTCATTCCGGGGGTGGAGAATTGGCAGGCAGATTATCTCAGCCGTCAGACCCTGGATCAGGGGGAATGGTCCCTCCATCCAGACGTTTTTCACCAGTTGTGCCTACGGTGGGGCACCCCGGATGTGGATCTGTTGGCATCACAATTCAACAGGAAAGTTCAGAGATTCGTGGCTCGCTCCCGCGATCCTCTAGCAGAAACCGCAGACGCACTGATCGCCCCGTGGGGGCAATACCAGCTAATATATGCCTTCCCTCCTCTCGCGTTACTGCCAAGACTTCTTCGCAGGATAGAGGAGGAAGGAATCCCAGTAATCCTGGTAGCTCCGGACTGGCCTCGTCGAGCTTGGTACGCCGACATGGTCAGACTGGTGGCTGACGTCCCATGGAGACTTCCTCTCAGGGAGGATCTACTGTCTCAGGGACCGATCTTCCATCCTGCTTTACGATCGCTGGCTTTAACGGCCTGGCTATTGAGACCCAGGTGCTGAAGGACAAAGGTTTGTCAGCTTCAGTTATTCCTACTCTAGTTGAAGCAAGGAAAGCGACTTCCAGAAATATTTATCATCGCACATGGAAGTCCTACATTGCATAGTGTGAACCTTTGGGGTTCCGTCCTCGGTCTTATTCGATTAGTCGAATATTGGCTTTTCTGCAACAAGGGGTTGAGCAGAAACTGGCCTTGAGTACTATCAAGGGTCAGGTCTCAGCATTAGCCATCTTCTTTCAGAAGCCTTTGGCTACTCATTCCTTGGTGCGGAACTTCATCCAGGGGGTGCGACATCTGGCTCCGCCAGTGCACGCGCCGTTACCCCCCTGGGATCTTAATTTAGTGTTGTCGGTTCTTCAGAAACCTCCCTTTGAAGATATTAGGGAGATTCCTCTACCCACGTTGTCCCAGAAGGTGGCCTTCTTGGTGGCTATTACTTCTGCACGCAGGGTGTCAGAACTGGCCGCATTATCTTGTCGTTCACCATATCTGGTGGTTCATAGAGATAAGGTGCTTCTTCGTCCGAATCCATCCTTCCTACCAAAAGTGGTTTCAGAATTTCATCTGAATGAAGAAATTGTATTACCTTCCCTGTGTCCTAAGCCCAGTCATCCTCGGGAGTTTGCTTTACACTCCTTGGATGTGGTCCGGGCGATCAGGGTATACTTGAAAACGACAGACTCGTTTCGCAAGACGGATTCACTTTTTGTGATCCCAGATGGACCCAAAAAGGGGTTGCCTGCATCTGCCGCGACCATTTCCAGATGGATCAGACAGACGGTAGTGCAGGCTTATTCTATTAAGGGTCGGGAGCCCCCGTTCCCTGTTAAGGCGCACTCCACTCGGGCACTTAGTGCGTCATGGGCCTTTCGCCATCAGGCGTCAGTGGTCCAGGTGTGCAAGGCGGCTACCTGGTCGTCGGTGCATACCTTTTCTAAACATTATAAAGTTGATGTAATGGCATCGTCTGATGCCTCATTTGGCCGCAAGGTTTTGCAGGCCGCAATTTGAGGAGACCAGTGGTCTACCTCGAGGGTTTTTTTCCGTTGGAAAATTTTTTCTTTAGTCTCATTCTTTGTTTATAATGAGCCTTTAAAACTTCTAGTTTGGCACCGGTTGGGCCTTCTAGATTGGATTTGATTTTGTCAATCCCACCCCTCATTTGTGGCACTGCTTCTGGATGTCCCAGCTCTTGAGAATCAAGAAGACTACGTCTGTCAATGAGCGATATAGAAAAATGGATTTTTGTAAGAACTTACCGTAAAATCCTTTTCTCTTAAGCTCATTGACAGACGTAGTACCCGCCCCTCTATCATTGAGTTGGGTTGGGTTAAATTCTCTGTACTGCTTTAAACAGAACTGATTCCCTGTAGCAGAGAGAGGGAGGATATACCCTCAGGGACTGCCCCTAAGGTGGAGCCAGAACGTTTTGTCTTTCTGCCTAGTCCTACTCCTGCGGAGACAACATAACCCAGCTCTTGAGAATCAAGAAGACTACGTCTGTCAATGAGCTTAAGAGAAAAGGATTTTACGGTAAGTTCTTACAAAAATCCATTTTTTTAGCAACAGAGGAATGCAGCAAGCACTTTCTAGGAGCCAGGGTATAAATGTTTGAATTGACTCTATAAAACTCTTCAACTCCAGGATTAACTTGCCTCTGCCAAATAATTGTATTACAATGATCAGTACATCCACAGACCAATTTTCCAAATGTATTTCCTCCATCGCTATACATTTTTTTTTTAAAGTACCTGTGGTGTCCTCATTCATCCCAGTCTTCTTGCTGTCCTAGGACACTAGGAGAATGTTTGTTGTGCAACAGTATATCCATTCTGGAAACTTAATTTGTCATTCTATTGGACTCCAATATAGTTTGTGGGCAGT